>NW_011948424.1:5528101-5563101 GCF_000503995.2 Ceratosolen solmsi marchali | reverse complement strand
GAAAATTTTAAAATTACTTCCTTTAAAAATTAAATTACTTTGGCCACGTGTCTGTTTTCTTTCTCTCTCTCTCTCTCTCTCTCTCTTTATTATATGTAAAATGATTTCTCAAACTACTGAACGCAGATAGAAATTAATGAAAGTAATTATCTTTTTGATCTGAATATCGTCTAAAAAAAAAAAAAATAACATTATTCAATGGTCTTAGCTAGGAAAGTTACTAATAACGCTAAAATTTTGCAAATTCAAAGAAATGACATGTCAGAATAGTTTTCATCTAATTTTTTTCTTTTAACTGTCGAAATTATCATATTTGCAATTATCTACATATTATTATCATGATAGATTAAAAAGGCACTTGGCCTAATAGACTAATTTACGTTCACTAACACATCTCGATGAAAGAAGCGTGGGGGGAGGGATTGGGTCGGTAAAACCGAAAGACGTTTGTCTTGGTTTCTTTTATATGATTGCGGTATGCGAGAATGAATCGATGTGGCGCTATTCTATACATCAAGTACCACCTGACAATGTCTATTAGATATCACGGTGACGTGCGCTTACTACTTTCCTTCGACTCTGCTTCCGTTGGCGATTAAAGATGCAAGAGAATGGCGCTCGTATAAAGTCGCGTAAGAGCCATAGACATGTAGGTGATATATATATATATATATATATAAGATTGTGGGTGGCACTAATCGACTGGCAACCGCATATCGATATTTATGTACAAGTGTGCTTATCCTCAAGACTCGGTCACTAGTCAACCGCCATGCAATTGTTTACGCTGTTAAAAGAATAAAAGAATCGAATGAGTATCATGTCGTCTGTGATAAGGGCCATTTATAAAATACATTCGTATTTTAACAATTAACATGGACAATGGAAGTTTTAAATAGCACGCTTATTTTGCAGCTGAGGAGAATGGGATAAACACTGTGTACATACAGCATATTGAGTATCGAAGAAGTCTTGTCTTTTAATTAAAAAATAAAATTAAGAAAATAGCCAATAAATTTACGAAGCTTTGTATATATATATATATATATATATATAATTAAATTTCGAACTTGTGTAATTCCAAATTCAGATTTAGTGAATTCTGACTTACCGTTATATACTTCTACTAATACAATTTAAATTAATGAATTATTTACGTTGCTTCCAAATTTATTCAACAAATAAAAATGTTTAAATTTTTCGTCCTCATTCAATTTACAAACATTTAATTCATATAGGGTAATTAATTCATATTCCATGCTTTAAGTAATGAAGAGTTTATAATTGGATTTTTAATTATTACGAACTAACTATGTCTTATGCTATTATTATTTACACGTATTATTTGAAGCTGATTATATAAGATTTGATTTGTTCAGAATTATTCACGTAATATTAGCAGAATCCTATACTCTGAAACTTAAATGGATAAATTTCAACAAATACTATAATACGTGTAAACAGAAAATCTTTTTTAATGAAAATGAATATTAAAGCAAATAAAGCAAATCACCAAATAATCAACTAACAATTCATTGCAGTGTAATTAATATTAATTTATTGATTTGTTGTTATCATTAACCTGTAAATTTTCTTCTCAAAAAATTAATTGTCTCTTTAGAATATTAAATAAAGTCGACAAAAATATTTTTCATTAAAACAAACTTGGAAAATCAAAGAAAGAATGGATCGATTCCTATTGTGATACATCAATAATTCCCTCACGTGTTAATAACTCTTACATAAATAATTAAATAAAACAGTTATAAAGGTTAAAAAAAAAAATTAAAGCAAATGAGCAAATATATAAATTTGAATTCGTATAGCTTAAATTCATAATAAATTCATATCGTATCGCTCCTTACCTCTCCCTTGTACACACTCGTTATTTATATTGCTTTTTCCACACTTTTACGCTCTTCTCTCCATGAACGGTGAGCCAAAATTTTGAGTGGCATATAATTTAAAAAAAAATTATGATGGGCTGAAAAGGTAACGTATAATATAATCTACGTTCATTTATTTTTCTTTCTCTCTCTCTCTCTCTCTCTCTCTCTCTCTCTCTCTCTCTCTCTCTCTCTCTCGTTTTCTTACACAAACGACCGTTCGCTTTACGAATCCCTGAATCAACGACGCTTCGCCAACTATGTATTTACACGTACGACGTGTATACTACAAGGCGGTTGCATAAATTTTTGAAAGCACAGAGTGTAAGAGCGACTAGCGGTTAACCAAGATAAGAGAACTCAGTCGTGTTTTGTATTTTATCACCCCTCTTCCTTCAATATTTTCTCAATTTTAATAACATTTGTATAAAATGACATACAGGCTAATCCAAAAATCATAACAGCTTCATAATCATACCGAATCAAACGTCTTTTCAATTTCAACAAAATCTTTATACAATTGTCGAATTTCCGGCTCAATCCAATGAATACTGATTATTGAATTTATTATTTTACTTCTTTTTTTTATACCAGACCGCAGTATTTCAATGAGAAAGCATAATTAACATATTTAAAGCGATAGTCTAGGAACTGCTCGAACCATAATTAGAAATATGGTAACGTAGAAACTTTTAACGTTGGTATTATTAATATTTACGAATATCTACTAATATCTACAATGGGACGGAATATTATAAATTGAAATTTTTCTATATCTCAACTGCTATTTAGTACGGATAATGATTATTTCTAAATAATCCACGTGTTATTGAATAGACGTATCATCGTACACACATGATTCCCGGCTGATTTCTCGCGTAACTACTATGTACGAACGGTTGTGGCATGTAGGCGTGGTCGAATTTATCTTTGGAGAAGGCACGAGACGTATGTATACTTTACGCTCAGAAGCCTCGAGCGTTTTCGCGTATCTTCTCCTATTTGCCGAGATTCAATGGACCACACATTGGCAGCTGCTGAATTGCTGAATGAACGCACGTGTTGCAACCGATACACCACCTGTTTACCAACTCTACCTCTTTGGACGATCTAATTTAAGTTTAATTACAATTCATAATCTTATTAAAATATTTAATAAATTATTATTATATATATATATATATATATATATAAATATGTGTGTGTGTGTGTAAAAAATGGAAAGGTTTATAAATTTTGTTTTGTGATATGATTTCAGTATATTAGGTTGTATTATTAATCATAATAGTAAGAATAATAATAATATTTCAATACAAACACATTAAAGAATTTCACGATAATGATCGAAATGAATCGAGCTTTTTTCCCCAAATAATGACATACAATGACAAATTTTTCAAATTCCAATCACATTTTTGATTTGTTGACATAAATATTTTCACCAATCAAATTGTTACATATGAGTTATAGTTCATTACTTTTCATATGTACACACTAAAATCGATACTGTAATTTAATAAAATCATTGATATTTCTTTTCTAAGAAACGAAACATTTAGGTATAAAAGAAAGAGTCACAGATAAAACAAGAGTGTAGAATGAATGGCGGAAGCAAGAAAGAGGATGTAAGTAAGAGAGAGAGAGAGAGAGAGAGAGAGAGAGAGAGAGAGAGAGAGAGAAATCCACTTATAAAGGGTGAAAAAATGGGGAAAGGTAACATTCTGAATACGAGAAAGGGAATAAGAGGGAAAGTTAGTCCTATTAGGGGGACAAAAGTCAAGTTGGGGTAAACCTTTAAACTACATTAAAGGCTTCACATCAATTTGGAGGCATAATTTTGCGTTAACGCATTGATTACAACTTAAAACAGCTTGCTTCACTCTACTTAAGTAATATAAATTTTTTTATGAGAAAAATTCATTTCATTATGTATATAACGTGCGTTTCATTAACAATGAGAATAAAATGTTTTCCCATTCGTGTATATGCCTCATTTTCCTATTCAATTAAAAATTTACTATCGCTACACTATACATTGGCTTTTGCATGCAGCCGTACTGAATTTGTAACATTAGGTATAGATATAACTTCTCGTTATTATTTATTGTGGTCATATTGCTTCATGTACGAAGATCATACATATAATAAACAATAGTCCATTGAATAGTATGTAGAAACGTAATTCTTAGAATACTGTATCAAATAATATAAAAAATCAGAACGTTGAGATCGGAATGTTCGTTCATCTACATCATGAACGTGATTTCACATATCCTTTAATATATTTCATATATTTATCTTTCGTAGTTCACCTTACTATCTGCAGTTAAAAATAAAAATGTAGCGAAGGTTTACAAATGAGCAATACTTTATCAATGCTTATGTGAAACAAAAGCTGAGTAAACGAAAAATTTGAAATTCCATTTTTTCTCTTTACATATTTTCTTGATTCGCATGAAAATATTGTTCCATGCTTGAAATCCTCGACATATGAAAGTAGAAAAATTCAGCAACTAACTATAAAATAAAATATTAAAAAAGATAAAAAAAAAAACAAAAAATTACATTAAAATATATAAGTATTTTAATTATTAACTATATTCGTAAAATAAATAAGAAATAGCGTTTATTTGATAAAAATAGTTCATTTAACAACATTTTTTTTTTTTTTTTTTTTTTTTTTTTTGTATAATAACTTAATATATATACAAAATTATTTTTCAATTATACTTTCATGACTTTTCAGTGCATTTGTTTTGATTCGCCTGTTTAAAAAACAATTTATCGAATAATTAACTGACAAAAATTAATATTTCAATACTCGACTGACTTAATATTATATAATGTGACGTAATTGAATACAAATTTCAGTTGTTGGAAACTATTTCTGAACGCTCAGGCACATCAAGGTAAATGAAAGTATTCGTCTGTTTGGTGCAGCGACCAATAATTTATTCATACTGCATATCGATAAATTTGACAAAACTTTTTTCCCATTCGGTACACTTTACTCCCATTGTTTTTGCTGACCAATTCTGACATCGCTAACGCATATACCGCCTCAAACCAAAAAAAAAAAGAATAAAACAAAGTTTCAAAACTCGCTCTGGGTTTGTTCGCCTCCCTTACTATTCCACCGCTTATTCACTAATCATTCAATTACCGATTATTTTTAACTGAATTTCCTGTTAGCGTCCACATCATGATTGTCATGGTCGTTCTCGTTAAATTCCGAGGCGAAGTACGGAAGAAAATTCTTAAAAAACAAAAGTTCAGGTCAACAACGGAAACTTCGCTCTCCTTTAGCGACTGTCATCTTCCATGTGGCATCGTATCAATCGTACCCGAAAAAAGTGTCGTTAGCGTAAGTTGGAAAAAAACTTTTTAAATTTATTCTCCCTGATTAGGTTTTATATTATAGAGCGATGAATCTTGTTCATAATTGAACAGACAAGCTATTATTGCCATTGTAGTGTTAATGAATGGATAATAAGCGTTGAAAATGCAAATTAATACAAAATAGAATTTCAAGAGGAAATTAATTGTAAGCTCCGTAAAAAAAATAATAACTCGAAATATTCTTATTATTATTTATAGTACAAGTAAGAGAAAAATCAATATCGTTAAATTGTAAAATTAATTATTAAAAAAGATTAAACATTATAAAAGCCTTTTATAGATTGTTGTTTGGACTGTTGTACGGTGAACAAAAATATTCATGCAGGAGCTGTAGCTGCACAAACTCCAATGGGACGAGACACTGACATCGCAGCTTTATGCACGATGACTGACTATTACAAGAGATCTCGCCAACTTGACTGACATTACAACGCCAGGTTGGCGCAACATAAAGGGCACCTCACACATACAGCTACATGGGTTCTCTCATGCAACACTATTATCAATATCGACAGTCATATACGTATCCGTGCACGAATCAAATAACATTATGACTGCATTAATGTATTCCAAGACTAAAGTAACACCTCTCATGAGAATCACAATACTAAGATTGCAGCAAGTTGCAGCACTACTAACCTATCGAAACTAACACAGTCCTATCCTAGCCACGTTGAAAATGGACGTCAAGGTAGCCCATCTCTGGACTGACTCGCGGGTAATCCTCGCATGGATGACGGAAAGTCTCATCCATCAAGATGGAGAGAATTTGTAAGAAATAGAATTTTCATCGTTCAGGATCTTACCCCAAACGCTTAATGGTGATATGTACCTGGGACATCGAATCCAGCAGAGTCTGAAATAATGTGAAACATGGATATAATATACAGATAATCATCACTGAATAAATTGCTGAGAACGACTGCACTCTGTTTCATATTCATCCCACGCCTAAGGAGAAATTATGAGATGTCGTTTACTCTCCAGATAACCAACTAAGAGAGCCTTAGAAAAGGCAAGGATATTTTGGATAAAGTATACTTCTTTAAAGAATTAAGAGTTCTTCACTCCAAGGCTCACTTATCAGAGAATCATGCATTCAGTCGACTGATAGCAAACGTCGACCAATCAACGACTCATCAGGGTTCATGAAAGACTCGACAGAGCTTCACTCATCCATGACAACAAGCATTCGGCTATTCTCTCGTGAAAATCACACTTTTCAACTCTCGTCTTTAACTAAGTACACCAATGTACTCTCCATGGAGGCAGGCCACTTACTTTAGCATACACTGGCTAATTGATGGGACAACTCTAGAGTGACGCCATCACGACCATTCGCTCGTACAGGAGTTGACTATGCCGATTGCTTAATCATAAAGACATGGAAGGGACATGGAGCAAAAATTCATAAAGCTTGGATCTATGTTTTTGTGTGATTTGCCACATCAGCTATACACCTCGGGATAGTCTCTGACTACGCAATCAATGGTTGAATTTCCGCTTATAGACGATTCACTGCTCGTCGAAAAATCGCAAACATATTGCACTCGGATTGCGGGACAACTTTCATCGGTAATGATGCCGCTCTCAAAAGATTATTCGTTCAACGCACCCCCTCGAACATCAACAGATAGTAAATATGCTCTCATGAGACATCACTCAATGGGAATTCAACCCTACTCACCCCCGGACATTTCTTAATCGAGAGCTCGCTCACTACCATTCTAGAACCGTCTCACAAGACATTGTCAATAACAGGATTGTCTCGATGGAAATTGATACAACAACGTGTACGGCAATTCTGGTCACAATGTCAGCTCATTATTTACAGCAGCAACAGTCAATCCTTGAATGGAATCATCCACCTTGTACGTGGCCTCTCGCTAGAGTAATTATCATTAATCCCGACAAAGATGGGCTGCTGATCAGAGTAGTTACACTAAAAACAGCTTGGACCAGCATGGTAAGACCTATACGGAAATTGGCAGTATTATAAATCCTCGACAAAGAGGAATAATCATCGATAAAATTGATGATGGCCTGCGAAATGTTTGGAATTGGAACATTTTCCGAGACTTTGACTCTCGGAAAGTTATGGGCCTTCTAGCTCACTATATTTGTAAACATTCGATTCCGAGAATTCTCGGATATTCCAAAGCCATACTTTCAAATGTCCTACAATGTTTATTTGGGCTTCGCATAGCAACGTCGGTTGGAATTCTCCACCCTTCTAAAGCTTTGCTTTCCTGGAGTTCTCGAAACTTCTAAAGCTTTAGTCTCGCACGTCATGCAAGATTTTCCGCATAGCAGCACCGATACATCGTTGCCAGCTCAGTAAGTTGCCACGCGGATATTAAAAGGAAACACACCACACTTAGACACTCATTGTAACTTAGTCAGTCAATCAGTTTATCAGTCATTACGCTATTCTGGTATTGAGTCAAAGTTTACAGCCGCAAGTTAATCTTTCAGTTACGCTAAACGCAGTGAAGCCATTACAAGGGAATACGCGTTCAACTATCCAATATGCTACGATTCACAAGCAGTCAAGGCTGCTGACTACATTGCAAGAAAATATTGGATTACAGGAATCACGGTATCAAGTTATTCCTCATCATCAAGGTATGCCAGTAGTTTTTTTTCCAAATAACTATTCATCACATGATTAGGCAAGGCAACTGCATCGCTGCGAGTATGAATAGCAATTCGTTCGAGCCACACGTCCTTTCAAGGAATGTGCACATATCTCTGCTAATCCTTACATTACAAGCAGATATCACGTTATTTACACAACAAGTGACCCATTTCTGATCATTACATGATCAGCAACAACATCGTCATCATCAAAGAGCAACCACATCATTGTGAAACGACAGAGTTTACACTCTCCTATGAGATGTGAATTCAGCTCATTATTAATGTAACTGTTAATAAACTATATTTTAACGGAGTCTGCACGCATTACACATTTCAACAATCCTACGACTTAACTCCTTTCCAAGCATCCACTAGGGAGGGCGGCAAATTATTATAAAACTATCGAAACATTGGCAATTAGAGCCTGAAAATCAAACAGTTTCGAATAATTGTTTTATATTATCATGCTATTAAAATAAGACTAACAGGATGCCATAATTCATGAATGAATAAAAAAAAAAAAAAGAAATATATTTATTAACAATCATTATATTAACGAAATAAAACTTCTACTTTTAATTCTGTATCAAATTACCTCTATATCGTGTGTTATGTATCAAATATGCAATATCCAAGTACTTAACATTATTGCAAATGTTATATTTTAGTCTATCTCATATAAAATATATACTTAATAAAATAAAATAATGATCGCCTATGACTTAATTTTCATTTTAAAGATATCTACAGAAATAAATGTTGAAAAAAATTATAACTTATTCACTCGACATACATAAGTCATAAATTAATTTCAATTCTAAAATAGTGAAATTTTGAAAAAATATAGTTATATCGTAAGTCGGTAAGTAAAAATTAAAAATTTCGTATCACAAGGTATTTACGAATAGCGAAAGATAATCTTATGGTTTTTTTTTTTTTTTTTTTATATCAAATATACTTCGATTTTAGATTCCATTAGGTGTATTAAGAAGTAAATAAAAAAAATAAAAGTTCTTAATTGTTATATTTTAATGTAAAATGTATGATTAATTATAAAGTGTAGTAAGTCCACATGATGAATCATCAATTCGGAAAATAAATTAAGGAAGTTCAAATGCTAATTATTCATTGAATAATAGAAAAATCAAATAATTAATAATGCAAAGTGAGAATAATCAAAATAATATTTTAAGCATTAATCATTCTATAAGCTATTATATCTTAGAAATAATATAAAAATAATAATACTAATGAAATAACATCGAAAGTACGTTTAACTTAGAAAATTTGATATAAGTTTAGATATTATCATAACGGCGCTTGAAGAACAAACATTAGAAAAATTAATACAGAAGTAACATAATAATAACTACATGATAATACTGAATTAAATACTGAAAATTATAATATTATTAATCCGTTGTCAAATATACATATGAATAATCGATTAAAGTAAAATAAAACAAGTCGATATTGAAAGGAAATTAACAAAGCAAATATATCAAATTTAATAAAACCTTGTGTGAGAATTGAAAGTTCATTAGGAATTTTATAAACAATTATTGTTAAAATACTGTATAAACCATATAAGGTAATGAATAATAGGGAAAAAAAAAAAATTTCTTACGAGCTTAACAAACATAATATCCATAACATCATAATGACATTCTCACAAAGTACGCAATAAAAACGTGTACATCGACACTAATGAATACAATCTAATAAATAGATAAAAATGATAGATTAGTTTAATGTAAGAAATATATATTGCATCTAAATAATGAATCGCCCATAATAAATAGATAATAGGATGTTGAGATAGAAATAGAAATAAATGAATGTACGCGAACACACATATGTTGCCATTGTATATTGAATTTTATTTGTAAAAATTAATTGATAAATAGATTATTGTTTAGTTGTAAAAATAAAAATATTGAAACAAATGAAAGTATAGAGAGAAAAAATGTAACGAGGGAATAGATTTTCAATGGTGATTATAATTGAAGAAGACGATAAATATAGTCCAAACAATAAAACTAACCCAATTGTAATACCTAAAGACTATGAAATGATATATAAAATAAATTATAGCAATTGATAACCTTCAAGATGACACATAGATTATATTATCATAGTTATATGCTTTACTACAATAAATTAATGAATCTTTGCTTAACTGTACTTTCACACTCCTATTTTCACATATATTTAACAAAAACATAACAAAGCACAATTCATAAAATTATTTACCTAATTAAAAAAAAAATTAATATATATTAATATTCCATCAAAACCCTGTGCCTATGTAAATGCTTATTTTATTATTGAAAATATTTTATAATGAAAACATTTTTATCAACATTAATATACAATTTCAAAAGTATCAAATAATGCACGCGCGCGCACACACGCACACACACACACACACACACACACACACAAAATTAATTTATTCTCGTTTAATTATAAATAATTAACTATTGATAAGAATAAATTCGTTCAAATTGATAGATTTTTAGAAATAGAGCTTTTGTTATTGAGGAAAACAATGTTCACAGATGCGCAGATAATATTCTTGGAAAATCTAATTACTTAAACTTGTCACAAACATATCCATAAATAATTGAGACGAGAGAAGAAAAAAAACGTCATATTCATCATATAAACATTGTTAAAAACATATTTGGAGGCTAATTATTCCTATTTTCATATAAATCAGAGAATATACAAAAACTACACGTGCTCGGATGTATCTACATGTATATCGAACAAAGATACATAAAAATTTCCTAAATCTTTTAGAAGCTTGAACAATTAGTCGAAGAGTATTCAAAAAAAAAAAAAAAACATCTTGGCGGAAACAGTCGTGTTGCTTATTAAAATAAATTCAATATCACCAAGAGAACCAATCCGCATTTGAAATAAAACTCACATATAAGTGGTTGGGAATAGAATGCAAAATAAAAATTCAAAGCAAAGCTTAAGGGAGACGAAAATCTTAAAATCTTTAGGTTACTGCTGAACTAAATCACACTTTACCAAACTAAAAGAATAAAAAGAAATACACTAGAACCATATAGACTGTAGCACTATGTATAGGAAAACTTAGCTCGCAGAAAAATCTTTTGCAGCTTAATCTAAAGTTAATCTTACGATTCCAAAATGTTAAGCGTATTAATTATAATCGATAAAAGTGTAATATTGACATATGATTAGTTTGGTATATAAAATTTTTACGATGAAACGAGTAATTTGAATTACGAACAAGAAATATAAGAAAAATCAATTAATTAGTCCAATTAATTTCTTTTAATTACAATATACGTGAAATTCATTTGTAATATGTACATATTAAATTGCATTAAAAGATTAAAATATGCAGTTTCTTTAATCATTTTTAGGCTATAATTTCCTAACAATTGATTACGAGAATTTTAATAAAAAGTTAATCTACAAATTATTGTATTTGTAGACAACGATTACGATGGTACCGAGTGTTAATTATTTTTTTACAAGCAACATACGGCAATTCAATTTAATAAAAAGTATATATTATTTATTGGTATTATTTATGTGCTTTTTTTTTTTTTATTTACACGCCGACAGTGTTAACTCGATCGTACATAAAAAATAAATTACCTGCATTAAATTTAACAGATTTTAAAGTATATTATTTTAAATAATTGACTTTGCCGGCGATAAAACGACCTCGGCATAATATTCAATTTTATTTTACAGATATTGTTAATTAACATTGAGTATATTACACCACTGAAAATTGCTAAATCGCTTAATCATGCCGGTATATTTGCAATTATGTCGTATTACGGATGCCATGTAATCGTTATGAAAAAAGCACGCTCGAATGGCAAATATAATCAATATTCAAAACATTCAAATAATAATCGACAGATGAAATTATCAAAATCATATTTCCTAATTCATTATTTGCAATATTACGATATTTCATATGCTATTGAGTGACCGTATTATAAAAATCTACCCATTGCATCACATTAATAACAACAAACGACTATTCTTGTCATTTTCCTAAATAAATTTAGAAAGAAATTCATTATGGCAATTTCTTATTACATTGTAAGCTCATAATCGAATGTCTCATCAGTGTGAATGTAATTCTGACAAATTGCATGCATGTATGCATTATGCTGATTCATTATAATCAAAAGTACTTGTATATTGCAGACGGTATCGTATGTATGCGATACCCTCTCTTTCATCTCTCACTTCTTCGTATCTATTGCATTTGCTGAGCAATTTACATAAGATAATCACGTAAGTACAGGCTTGTGACAATGAATTAGTACGACTTTTAGCTGACGCTCCAGAAACTTTTTAAGGGTCGCCATTTGATGATTACAGTGTATTCATTTATAAATGCTCTCTAAATCTTCTTTTAAACAATGTCTTCGCTTGCTTTCATATCAATAGCATTTGTAAATATTTTATGCCATTCACCTTTTGATGTAAAAATATTTACTTAATATCCTGACGTTTTCTTATCGTTAAAGTACGTCAAAGTCATAATTGTATTATTTTTTTTAAAATAATAATAATAATAATAATAATAATAATAATAAATATCCAGATACTTTGATAAAACTATCTATATGTATGAAAAATTATTATATGTAAAAAAAAAACACGCACGCACGTACGCACGTACGCACGCACGTACGCACGCACGTACGCACGCACGCACGCACGCACGCACGCACGCACATCGAGGTTGTAGCTCAGATCAGAGCAGTTTTTATTGTATATCTGTAGAAATGCTTTGCTACATTAAGATTGAAACAAAAATTTATAATTACATAGTTATAAAGTTAATGATTAATTATTCGATTGAATAAAACAAAATCTAAGTGGCTTTTAGTATACTTTTAACTTTTCATGATATAATCATCTCAATGCACAAAATTGCCAATAATAAGCAAATTGATATTCTAATAATATTATTTATTAATAATAATTTATTTATTTTTGAATTATAATAATTTATGAATTATACGTTTGAAGTAATAGTACATCATTAAACGCACCTAAACTTTTTCCTTTACAAACATTTATAAAATTTATAATATAATTTTGAGTCTCATCCTACTCCATTATACACCATTAATTCTCAATAAATAATATAATAAATAAAACAAATAAATGATAACTATGGAAAAATAATGTGAAAATTTTTTGCAACTTATACAAATGAGTGTTAGATTACGATAGTTGAATATTTAAAATGTCGACATAATTAATAATGTCCTTTCGTCGCATTATAATACCGCGATATTATAAATTTTCCGGGCTGTCGATAATTATTGAAGCTCGAGTGACGAATACACGATTGCTGGGATGGCGAAAGTAGTCGCACATTACTGATAAATGCAAATATTAGCTTCATCGTGTCATTATCGTATCTATAATTCATGCAATGAAAGAATTTAATTGTCTCCTTAGTGAAATGAAGGGGACGAGACCGACCTTAAAGCTAAGCGGGCCATGTTGCGTAATTTCGCAATTGTGCGCAATTGCCATCGATGCAACGTACGTGAAAGTGACTTATTCGGAAAATCCTCGACCTTGAAAGTGCGGCGATAACAATCCGAGAGCTAACTAAAGATTGACTAACTCGGCTTACCTTCGTTTTCATTGTTGCCGATGACGATCTCGGTTTTATCGAAGTCCGAGTCGCGCAGCAGTTCCAGCGGGTCCTTCGGCAGAAACACACCGTCGATCGTCGGGGCCGAGGGAAAGCCCAGGATGCCACTGTAACTATTCCATTGCTGCACGGAAATGGTCTTTGCGTCGACAGACTTCATGCATTCCATCACCCGTGTCGCGTTCTCTTCCAACATACTCGAGTTACAATTGCAGTCCTGCACGAGGATTTGGGCGACCTCGTTGGCCTTCTCCGCGCTCATGTAGCTCCACGGCGCGTTAAGCGTGCCACTCTGCAGGATGCCGCGTCTCACCAATCCCCTCGTCACCGGCGACATTAGATGCAACGACACCGATCCCCCGCCCGCCGATTCCCCGAAGATCGTTATGCGATTGGGATCGCCCCCGAGGACCTTGGCGTTGTCCTTGAGCCACTGTAGCGCCATCGCCTGATCCCAGAGTCCCATGTTACCCGGTGCCTCGCCATCGTCCTCGAAGTACTGGCTCAGATAAAGAAAACCAAACGCCCCCACGCGGTACTGCATGGCTGCGACGATGGTATCGCTCTGCGCGGCCATAATTGCAGCGTCGTAGACGTCGAGAGTCGCGGTCCCGGTCATGTAGCCGCCCCCGTAAATCCAAACGAGGATGGGCATACCACCGTGATGGTCGGGCGACTCGGGGCTGCCCTTATGGCGGAGCCGCGGTCTCTTTGGCACCCAAACGTTCATGTAGAGGCAGTCCTCGCTCACGTTAGTGTTCGGGTTCCACATCTCCTCGCCCTCGAATCCCGGGAAGTAATCGTAGCGCTCCTGTATGCAGCTGTTGGGCATCCGAGTGGCGTTAAGTACACCGTGCCAAGGCTCGATGGGCTCGGGCTTGCGAAAGCGCAACGGACCGACCGGTGCTTTGGCGAACGGCACGCCGTAATAGCCGTGCACCTCGCGATCGAAAATCGTGCGCGAAAAGCCGCGCATTAGGCCGCTCGTCGTCTCGACGACCAGAGGATCGTCCGAAGGGTCCTCCTCGTACGCCTCCTTCCTGTCGTGAAACCCATCGTCGCTCGCTTCGACGCTTATGCTCGCCGGCTTAAACAGCAGCAGCAGCACTAACGATAGCGCCAGCATCGCCAACGATCCCATGACTCAACAAGTTACTCTATCCCTACCCTCCTCCACGTCCTGGGCGGCAGGGGTGGTTTAATCGCGCGCGATCAAGCGGCCAGTCTCCGGGCCCGATCTCGATTAATTATCCTGTCTTCTTAAGGCCGACGACGTATTGCCAGCATCTCGGGTGTACTGTACTCGGAGAAGGGCGCGTAGGTAGAATCGCGTTGACATAAGCCCAGTTAGCACAGTCGGACGTCGTCGGGCGCTTGTTCCCGTCGCCGCTCCGACAGCCGACGTCTTTCGTCCCAGCACTTGAATAAAATCACAGTCTTCCACCGCTGACTACCCGATCGACACTAGCCGACTCGCTTTGCGGCGATGGTTATGGCGATTTGGGCGTGCGGGGAGGTAATGATAAGGACTGGCCGACAAGGTATGAATGAGCGGTAAGCTGAGATCGCGGACAAATGAATATGGCGCGACGGCCAACGTGCCGCGTTGCACGGGGTCGACTGATCGCGGCCGCGACTTCGAGGTGGTGGTCGCAAATACTCCCGCCTCGTTCTCGCCGTCGAGCGTCGGGTGGTGGCAT
Source organism: Ceratosolen solmsi marchali (assembly GCF_000503995.2). Taxonomy (NCBI): domain Eukaryota; kingdom Metazoa; phylum Arthropoda; class Insecta; order Hymenoptera; family Agaonidae; genus Ceratosolen; species Ceratosolen solmsi. The sequence goes on along the minus strand of NW_011948424.1, from coordinate 5,547,793 downwards.
CGCGCAGCTGTATACGTGCGCGTAGCCGCTGCTCGCTGCTCTTGCGCGTTTCTCTGCGTGTGTAACGGTACAATCGCGCTCTATCGGTCCAATCGCGCTCTATCTCCCTCCCATCGCCCCCCCCCCCCTCCAAACCCGCCCCGCTCACCAATTTAACCGATTCCCCTCTCCCCACCGCGTCTCTGGCCAAACCAACCCACTAGCTCTCACTCGCTCTTCCTCTCCAACTCACTCTCTCTCTCCAAGTCACTCTCTCTCCAACTCTCCCTCTCTCCAACTCTCTCTCCCTCTCTCCAACTCTCTCCAAGTCACTCTCTCTCTCTCTCTCTCTCTCTCTCTCTCTCTCTCTCCGACTCTCTCTATCTCTTTACATATCGCCCCTCGCCCTTACCTACATTATATTTTTCCTGCGCCAATGTTTTCTTTCCTATATTGTAAGACGGTATCGCTTCGACTTTCAGATGTGCCCCCCTGCATGTACGCATTAACCCGCGCGAGAATCGAGATTATCTCGCCGATACTTTCAAACTTATGACCTCTCGTATATATTTCAATGATATTCACGTGTTATTAGAATATATTGTGACTGGAAAGACTGCTTGCTGGAAAAGATGTATTTTGTTATGAGAGAGATATGTATAGTAGTGCCTCTTCGTCTATCTTAATTTCTTCATCGAAAAATATCAGGACTTTCGTTTAGAGTAATAAAGCAGGAAAATTCTGTTGGCTAAAGTATTCGTTAAAGTTTCAAATTATTTTAAGCTTTTCGAGTTATATACTTTTCGCAGTTCTCTGTAGCGCAGTCGATTTAAAAATACTTACTTTTACAATTCAAAGTCTTTATTTATTTTATCTTATTAGAATTCAATCCGTTCAAACGAAGGAAAACGTTAAAATGATTAGAGATTATATCCTACGCAGATATTTAATCACATATTCGCTATTAATTAATGTATCATTCATTTATAATACCTTGTACACACACGCATTCACACACGCGCGCGCGCGCCCGAGCCTTTACAGCAGTAAAGTATATTCTATACGCAGAATACGTAAAGCATAAATTAACCGTAGAAAAGAAAAAAAATCTAAAAATTCAAAGAACCGATCTCAATGTCATACGAGTAAATAACCGAATATACGTTATTTCAGCCTCTATTATTTATATATAACTTTATATATTTCTTTATGTCTTTTGGGGGGGGGGGGTGGTATATCGATGGCACGAAAACAAGCGAAAAGTATTAAAATTGCAATTAGATAATTTTTTTTTCTCTTTTTTTCGAGTACATTAGTAGTTAAAATTTCCCATCACCAATATATCATAAATATTAATAAGATATAAAATAAGCTTTTTTCAATGTTTCCACAAACATATTCTTACAATTTACTTAATGAAAAAATAGTTTATATATAAATACACTTATTACTATACTTACAATTTACTTAATGAAAAAATAGTTTATATATAATAGATATTAATCGGCAAATTGTTTTAAAATTCAATTACATCACGTGGCTTTAACCATTTTCTTATGGATATTACCTTTTAATTACAAGACATGCTCGATTATACAAAAACATTTATATTATTACAAATGATTGTAGATAAAAAGCTACTCGGAATAATGAATGATCACACAAGTGGCATAATATAATTTTTAAAAAGAAAATTGCTACTAAAAATCTAAAATCATATTAAATACAGAAACAAATTCCGTAATTTTTTCAACATCTTTTTAAAATTGTATTAATAAAAGTTGAGTACCAATTATTCAGCAAATAAATGTTTAAAGGAAAGTCTGGAATTACTAATGAGGATTGACAATCAAACACTATCAAGTGATTCTTTTATTCTTATAATATACCATGGATTTATTTTATTTGAAACCATTCGTTCACCGAACGTGAGCTAAAAAATCGATCTCGGATCTTGTTGAAAAATAAATGAATCGCTATAACATTTGACTATTTGAAAATAATTTTTAGTCATTTCATTTCATTACAAATTATTTGCTTCCAAACAATGAAATTATGAAATCATTATGAAAGAAACTTTTTTCATATGTCTGTGCTTGCGTCCACGTTAGCATATCATACATATATATGTTTAAAGAGAGAAAGTGATTGAGTTTTCTTTGTCAAGTTATAAATGGAAAAGAGCAAGTAAAATATAATTTCCTATACTATATATTGAAAAAAATTTATTAACAGATATAACAAACATTTGTTGTATATACTAGAATGACAGTTGAATACATTTCAACCAATATTTTATACATAATCTCTCTCTCTCTCTCTCTCTCTCTCTCTCTCTATATATATATATATATATATATATATATATAAATTTATATAAAAATTTATTATAATTTTATTATTTTTCTATTTTAATAGGACATGTTTAATATTGCCGATTGCTTTTAATTTTGATTACTACAGAACAATTGTTTTGCTAATAGATACGACATTGATAGAACTAATGCATTGATAATCGTTATACTTCTCGTATTTTACGTTGTTTATTATCAATAAGAAAAATAATGCTTTCTATTCTTACGTACCAATTCGCCTAAACTCACTGCTTATAATTGCAACGTGCGCCTTGCGATTACTATGTAAGCCTGAATTTTCATAGAATCTTTAAGGCTTTGCATGCAAGAATAAATCAAGACTATAATTTTTATTTTTTTTTTTTTTTTTTTTTTTTTTTTTTTTTTACGAGGAGTAACAATATTTTTCATTGTGGTTTCAAGTTTTAATTGTATATAAAAAGCCCGTGTAGTCCTCCACTGAAAATACAAATTTAATAATCTTTCCAATAATAACACATTAGTTACACCAAGTATTATGTAAATAAGCCTGATGTACCTTGAATGACCTTTTAGTCTTTTGATAATAGTTTGGTAAGCGCAATGACTTATGTATCATTAGTGCTAACCTTATTATTACTACAGTGAGACAAAAACAGTAATCGAACACCATTTAACGGATGAAATGGTTGATATCAATAGAAGTTTATATGTCTTTTCAGCGACGATGCAGCTCCTTGATCGCCAGTAAAATAGGAAAAACGATGGTATACGTGCTCGGTGTCACCCCGACTAACTCTCCCGCACCTATTAATCACAGCATGAGAGAGAGAGAGAGAGAGAGAGAGAGAGAGAGAGGCGAAACGACACTGACTCAAGACGAATACATATACAATATCTATATAATTGCACATGAATATTACAAAAGGAGAGGCGCTGATTGCCGAGGCCGGATAAGTAAACGGGGACCGATAAAAGTGATCCGTCCAACGTTACGTGCACATGCATACGCGTAACTAACGATGAGAGTCACCGAAAGTCGCGTAGAGGGGAAATCACGCGGCCCGACCGTTGGATCCCAATTTCGCCGGTAGAAAATAAAGACAGATAGTTGGGTGGAGAGGGGGAGAGGCTCGAGGGGCAGAGGAGCGGATAACGAGCCTCTTCCGCCAACAATTGAAACGACAATGGAAGCCCTTTATCTCGCTCCGTCCCCCGGCCGTACCTCGAACAGGCCCGAGTAGTACCAGGAACACGCCGACGGCCGTTCGTTGCGCCCCCGACGCTCCAAGGGAGCCAAGGCGGAAAGTGCACTTTGCGCGCGGCAGTCGCGGACTCGACGCTGCGCCCCGGCCTCGCGACCCTCCCGACGCGCGCAGCTTCCACCGGAGCTCCAAAGGTCAAATGCGCGACCCCCGCGCACTTACTGCGCCGAGGCGCCGTCGCGTAAACGTGGTTACGTCGATGGAGGAACGATGCGCGTGAGAGGCCGGGGGACGGCGGACAGTGGAGGGGGCGGAGGGGGGGAGGGGGGCGCTTTTATTTCCCCGACTCGCGCGACGACTTTATTTTGCTGACGCCCCGGCGAGCGCGACGCTGGTCGTGGCGAAGAGGCACTCGGTGGGGCGTTTACCGGAACTTTAAAGCTCCGCGGCATAAAGTCGCACGCGACATTCATCCGAGTATTCTGATGCTACGTGTTGTTTGCTTGGCTTTGTGGTTGAGTGGAGATGTTATTTTCCGCGGCAGGCGCGCTTTTCGTCGGGCTTTGTTGAACCTTAGGGCATGACTTCGGGCTCCGTCATTAGGCTAATCATGTAGGGAGGACGCAGACCTTTACGACACTTGGATTATTAAAGTAATTACAGTGTCGATAATAAACATTGAAAGCTCAAAGCCGAAGATGTGTTTGATCCAACGATCGAGGAGGTGAATATGATTAATTGGCGATGCGTGCGACTGTGGAGCGTAGTTTTAGTGTATGATGCAGATCTAATTCTCCACGATAAACATTTGCCAACTTCAATAAATATTTCGACATCGAATTTAATGTTATGAAAATTGTTTGTCAGCAAACTTTAACTGCGCTTTGCTATTAAAAGAATTATGATTATTTACATATATACTGAAAGCGAAAGAAGCTTGAAGAAATAAAGCTCCCAATCGACAGAGCTCACATATTATGAAAAATTCAAGAAGATACTTTAGTAACTCACGATGATCTGGAGTTTTGCGAGAACACTCTAAGCAAATCCTACAAATGTATAACATAATGTTTAAAATATCTATTATAAATATAAATGATGGATTCATTGCAAAAATCATTCATCACACACTGCGTATCTTAACTACTTGAAATTGAAAATTTATTTAAAATAATATACATTCTTTTTAATAAAATTAATTTTTCGATATTACTATTCCAATATTCCAAGATTTTTTTTACAAATATATGAGCGACAATTGAAGCAACTAAAAAAGTGCTCCCTCTGCTGCTTATAAATAAAATTATTGAAAAAATATGAACAAAATAATTAAATTAATATGCTCTTTGGACTTATGTAAATGACGTATTTGAAAAAGGACTCGAAGGGAAGAATATTTACGTAGATTGAAATTTCATGTTATGTTCGTGGATGATTTAAGGAATTATATTAATTGTAATTATAAGAAATTAAGACTTAGAGGTTATATTAATGTTGAAAAAAATAATTTGAAAAAAAATAATGATGAAATTAAGAAAAATTAGCACAAGATTGGCAGAAAAAACTTTATTAGAATTTTTAAACGAATTTCTGACTTGTCACATTTTCGGATTTTTATTTTCATCAGTTTCAACGATGTGCATAAAAAGCAACAAATATATATATATATATATATATATATATATATATATTACAATGTTATATATATTTAAAAAAAATGTAAAGTATAATTATTACTCGTATAATTGAATAATATTATTAAAATACTTAATCCTCGTGTGATAAATATGTGGTGGAAAAAAATCTACATAAAACTTACAATGACTTGCATACATTACAAGTATTTATATTAACCAATTGCAAAAACAAAATTTGTACCAACAAAGTTGACAATAATTTTGGTTAAATCTTACTTTATAATACTATGTACTTAGAATGCCTTAATGAAGTATGCATTGCGCATATATATATATATATATATATATATATATATCAGTATACGCGATGTACTGAAGAAGAGAGCGAGACAGTTAGAGGGAGAGAGAGAGAGAGAGAGTGTGTGTGTGTGTGTGTGTGTGTGAGTGAGTATGCGAGAAAAATAAAGAAAAAAAAGACATATTTGTCTGTTTAGTAAATTTATCTCGCTATTTGTAGTTCAAATTTTCATATCCGAGGTTTGCTAGACGTATGTTTCGTTTTTATATTCCCGCTCGTTATTTTGTTACTTTCCCATACTCGGCTAGCTATTAACTAATTGCATTTTTACCTCACACATCACTCATGCGGTTTATATTCGAATCTGTATATATGACATTTACGTGTAACAAAGTTTAAAAGGAGAATCGAATAATTGTTTCCTAGAAAAACAGAGCTTTCTTCCACTTGAAAAAAAAAAATTGAATTAAACTAAAACGTCGAATATTTATCAAATAAAAAACGATATAAAATCTACAATATTAAATATTAAAGTAATACTTTTCAAAATTAGATAAATTTATATATATATATATGCACATGTGAAAATATCAATATTATATCAATGTTGCTGATTACGTACGTATGAATTAACTGAAACTTATAGAATATAGACTTTCAAAAGTAAATTATTGTTTTTTTTTGTTTGTTTTTTTTTGTCTAACTGCCAACGATAAATCAGTAATACGTTTGAAGTAAAAAAGGATTGTAAATATTAAAACATACTATCATCCGTAAAAATTGTATATTTATAATTTTATGCTTTATGTTTTAATTTAAAATTCATTATTCATTCGTACTCTTATTTATGCAAAATTCTCGAATATAACAATCAAATTTATTGTTGTACGAAACTGATTTTGATTTTTCACGAGAAATTAATATGCCTTTTAATAATAATAATAAAATAAATCATAGGAAAATAATGGAATAGTGGAATTCGCAATTGTATGAATAAAATCGCTAAAGAAAACATAAGGAAAAACTTTTAAAGAAATCTCATAAATCACAACAGTATCTGGTCAATCGGACAAATTGCGAGATAATCATAAACTACCCTTGATGAATAGAGAATTCATTATTCCACTCTTATTATGGATCTGCTTCATAATATAAAAGGTGAAAGCAATAATATAAAGAGGGTTAGAATACACCAGAGTATAGAAATGGAAAGTAAATAATGTAAAAAGGTAAGTTAAAAAGAAAGAAAATGTGGCACGCAACTCAGCGTAGAAATCTGCTGTATAGGAATACAAGCCATCAAGAGAAAAGAAATGCTACGTAGATTTTAGTCTGCGTATTTAAGTATTTTCATCGATATTACCGAGGCTGCGTAATCAACTATTTAAACAGCGTTGATTAATATTGAACAAATATTCTATACGTAAAAGATTCACACCCAATATTATAATGTCGATGTTTTGGTATTTAAGAATTCAATTACGTTCATGGACAATTTTATCTAATCGTTAGCTCGCTACATATGCATATTGCAAAATCTTTCAATAGCCTAAAAACTAAATATAAACGAAGAAAATTATTTCATTTTATATGCAATTCCAAAGACTTTTCTAAATAAACGTATTTCTGATTAAAAATGAAATTAGACTTTATAAAGCCCGTCTAACAAATATTTTGATAAGATTTTGCATACCGACCATAAGTGTGAGATTAAAATTGAATTTTACAAATTCGAATTAACGGAATTAAGCTAGATTAACTGATATGAAATACGATTCGTAAAAGCTTTTAATGTTCTTCATTACAATGATGAGAATAAAAATTTAAAACATTCATTAAATTGGAATACATCAGGCATATTAATTTTCACCTATTTTACCTATCTTTATAAATTTCGAGAACCCATCTTCATTAATTACATAAAAACAAACAAAAAAAAAATAATGAAAAAAACAAAAAAAAAACAAAAATAAATAAATAATAAAAAAAAAATTAAATTATTGCAATTATATTACAGTCGTTTAATTGTTGGATAAAGAACGCTGAAAATTGAATTTATTTGTAAAATAAAGTAAATTCTCTTCTACAGCAATTTTTGCATGTTTTCCTATGTAAATTTTTGAGATTTTCATTTTCATCACTTTGGCATACTTATTAAGTTATGGTTGTCGCGTATATTTAAGGATATAAAACCTTTGACATTGTATTCTTTATATTCATAATATTTTAGAAATTCATTTTCATAAAAAGTCATAAATAACGTACGTATAATATTATTCGCTTATTAAATTTATTAATGGCTATGTAAAGAATCTCGATTCTTTCATTCAACTCTTAAATTTTTTTGTTTATAATTACTATTATAATGGTAATATGATTTACTTGAAGAAGTACTCGAGCCAAATTGTATGAAAAGTGTTTTGGCACTTGTTGTTTAAATTTTCATTACTCGAACGTTGGAAACAAACTAGATGAGGGATTGCGTGAAATTTACTACGCGTGACAAAAATTGCTAAAGGATTACTAATCGTTCGCAATATTATCAAAAGTCTCCGATCTAGCCAAGAAATAATAAAATTTTCATACACAGCAAATGCTACTTCATACACTTTCTCTAATTCTGCAAAATTATTTAAAATTTTGACAATATATATATTATAATAATATAGTTCCAAGTATCGGTTCATCTATTTAATTTAAGTTCAAAGCCAACGAAACGTGATCCTACAGCCCCGTTGGATTATTCCACCCAATTTCGATCAATTAAATGTTTGATACATTCACTATCTCTACCTTCTTGCTCACATGTTAATTCCTTTTCAGATAATTTTTACAATAACACTCCATTATGAACGGTATATAATGTTCCCCTGGAAGCTCGATACCGGCGTCATCGGCTCGACTCACTTCGTCACGCTACTCGTCTTCGATCTACTCCGACTACTCTGCTCGTGTAACACTTCCGTTACTTCGAAAAGGGCATGGCGCTACAGCTAGAATGATAGGGTGGAATGGGATGAGACGGGGGTGGAAGTAAGCAACTAGTAGTGAGATACTATCGATGGATATTTTATAAGTAAAACCTTCTAAGAGTTGCTTGAAGGCGATATAAATCATGTACACGTGGAGCGAATAGCTAGAGGGACTTTCTCTCTCAATGGAATGGAAAGAAATGGCTGCTGTATTCCGGTCGAACACGATGCCGCAATATCGGCTGAATAATTTAAACGTGATATATAAATTACAAGCCACATTACTCGACTAACGTTCTTTCTCTTTTACTTGCTGTTTTTATCTTTCTACCGTTTCTCTTTCTGATACTCGATTGCTGTCTGCTGGAATATTATCGCATATGAACTCAAACCAAACCTCTTATTAAAAAACTTTCGGTATCATAAGTGTAATATCAAAATAATTGTAAAATGTTGAAAACGAACAAACAAGAAAGGAAAGTCAATAATGATAAAAAAAAAAAAAAAAAAAAAAAGCTGTTTCATGAATACTTATATGGACGTAAATTTTATTTACTCTCGGATATTGGACTTGATGTATCAAAAGACGATTCTACGAATAACATGAATATTAACATTTTTTTTTAATGTAATTTTTACTGAAAAGAGAAAAAAACCAAGAAAGAAAAATAAAGAAAAAAAGAACTTTCTGTAAAGATTATTTTATTTTGGAATATAATTGTGAAACTATCTCGTTCGACATTCAATATCGTTTATTTGACAAATTCCTCATGGATTTAATTACAAAATTGTGTCAAGGAATACATATTTAAAATATTTATTTGCCACTCAAAATATTTTATATTTTATTTATTTATTCAACAAGTACGGGGCGACGAGCTTATCTATTTGAAATGTATTTACTTGGTAAATTTCTAAAAGGAAATAATTTTTTTCAAACTTTCAAATTGAAAAAAGTTCATTGAAATAAGAACAAATATTGCTTCGAGTTGATTTAACTCCGAAGTATTTTTATGTGGGTAAGTATATTTTCTATCTCAAATAGTAAAATCCTATGCTTAAATAGTAGGTGACATTTTTTTATACGGTAAGTTCGAAATACAAACGAGCCTTATACGTTTCCTATTATAAACTAAGAAAAAATCGAGTGAAAATCCATCTATAATCATACACAAGTGAGTATTGTATAAATTATTAGGATCGATATGGCAAAATGAAAGTTTAATTTATTATCTTATACATACATTTCACAATAAATATCAATTGACATATTTTAAGGATATTTATAAGATGATTAAAATCAGATTTAATATTGAAGTACAATTGGAACTTATAAATGTCAACGCTATTTATAGATATTAAAAATATAATTAGGCGATATATTATGTATTTTTAATATTCATTATATTATATCAAATTATAAAATTGTCAAATTTTCTATTGTAAAATTACTGAATGCATATGCAAAACTCACAAGATGTATCGTATAATTTTAGGTTAAAATCTTTATTATATGACTAACAAATTCAGTTTGAAAACTAAGATATTAAGAATGTACTAATTTTTATTTTTCAATATGAAATTTACTATTTAAACATAAAGAAAAGAAATTAATTATTGTTCAAAAAATGATTCGTCATAAGCAGAAAATTGAATTTTACATTCAAACAAAGAATTGCCTCCAGTTTACATGAAATAGGAAATATTACTTATACAAAATAATCCTTTTGACCTATTATGACGGTGACGATTATCCAAATATTATTTAATAATATAATTCAATCATAGTGGAAATCACATTATTACAAGAGATATAAGAAAATGATATTTGTATATTGTCCTAGATTATAATTATACATGTAATCTACAATCGTAAATCTACAAAGAGGCTTTCGGGATGTTAAAAAGTTGAGGCAAAATAAATGTGAATAAGTGTAAATAATAGCGGGAAATGAAATAAAAATTTCTCGAATCAGGTTATCTAGAAATAGTCGCGAGGCTTCTTAACAAGCAGGTCATTGTTAACGTCACCAGATAGACGCAAATCTTGCATGTATTGCATAACCTGTCATATGTATATGCGCGTGTGTGTGTCTGTAGTATGTGTGTAGTGTGCGGGTTGCGCGCGCGCGTGTGTGTGTATAGTCTGGAGGTTGCGTGAGTGTTGGTCTATATACGTATGCGTTTGTGTGCGTGCGCGCGCGCGCGCGCGTGTGTGTGTTTAGCGTATCGTGGATGCGATCTAAAATAATGTTTCGTGAAATAAGTCTTAAGAGTGTTCAAGTCTCTCAATTCTGGACAGTTGTAAGTGTCATACCTCAAATCTATTAAGGTATCCTTGAAAGTATACTTAATCAAAGCTTGTAACTCAAGAGTTGTATAATGTAACTCGGACAAAACCGATATTTTCAACAATTCATACCATGCTCATTGATTTTCTTTTGAAAATTAAAAATAAACTTTAAATTAAGCACATCCAATAAAATTTTAATACCTTTAAAAGCAAATATGTTTATGAAATTTTTCTATTTATTTCCATATAAAATATAAATAATATTATTTATTGTATTTTATTATAAAAAATAATAACATCTTCTGTTTTAGAAATTATCAAGAATAAAAATTAATTTTCTTCCAACACCCCTAAATACCAAATTTTACAGACTATTATCAAAATTATTAACAGTAATAAAATTTCAAAAGTGTTTATAAATTAAGTGATATATATTTTCGTTGAATCGAACAATTTCATATTTTATTGGATAAAATGAAATTCCGATATTATTGATGTAAATACAATATTATTTCAAAACTTTTAAAGAAAAAATATTTTACAGCTTGAGTGATCTACTAAAGTATTGATTATTATTCAAAAATATTATATCACTTTCCTCGTCAACGTATTCTTAGATTTACATAGTCGTCAAAATTTTCATCGAGAAATAAGAAAAAATACGTTTGTTCATTATATAGAAGTTAAATTTTTTAATTAACTTGTATTGAATCCAATAAATTTCTTTTAATTTACTAATATTTAAATGAATATTCATTATATTACATTATTTATTAATTTATGAATTGTTGAATTTTACATTTATTGGAATATTTATGTTAATTTACTTTTAAATATATCGTCCCTTGCGATGCATTAGGAATATGATTAATTTTGTATACATTACGAATACTTTATACCAATGCTTGTAAGGATTTATTAATTTATCAAATTTAGATAATAAGCAGCTTGAATTATGAATTTAGATATTATTAAAAGATAATTGATTGAGAAAAAATTTTTTCTTAAATTGAAAAAAAAACATAATTACTGTACATTCGAAATTATCGTTAACCCAATTTCATGAAATATTAATTATGCACGAAAATATAAAATATAAATAACAAAATTGCATTTATTGTTGATGAAAAATAAAATTAATTTCTTCTTACGATGAATTTAATACAATTTCATGTAATTGATCAAATTGAAAATTCATTATTATATATAATCTAATGATATTGAATATGTAATATATAATATACAATATAGAGATATAGAAGCCATTAAATAATAAGAAATAAAATTACTCAAAAAGAAGTCGATACAAGGTAAGCAATATGATGGAAAATTAAAAACTCCAAAATTAATTTATATTTTGGTTGGCAATTTATGCATTTCAATGAATTAAATAATTTCAACTTAATGATAAAATTGATTTTAATATTTTGCATTATTGATCAGATTAAAAATACAATTACGATACTTAAGATACATAAATTATAAAGTTTTATTTTTAAGCAATTGTAGGTAATTTTATATGAAAGCTTTATTATTAATGATAATATAATGAATAATTAGTAATGAAGAAAAATTAGGAATAGTTCTCTATGCATACTAATTAAATTTTTCATAATGCTAAAACGACTTTTTCTCTTTATATTCACTTATATGAAAAGTAATATTATAATTAAGTGATTACAAATAAGCTATTTGAAGTTACGAAAATTCACATAATTTACATTAAGATCCACTATATTTACCATCGACCAATAATTATCTAATTAATGAAAAAGTGAATATCAATTAGTAGAATATTATCGGTACATGTAATAAATGAGAATTTGGTTGAACTTCGTTTGACAGTTGCTCTGAAGTATATTATCATAATTTTTAATTTTTAATAGATTTGACTTAAATTAAAATTTTCAGCAGATATAGAACGCTTTTATTATCGCTCGGGAAAGTCGAACGAAAGTTGATTATCATCCAAGACATTGAATATTCGAAAAGTTAATAAGCTGATATATGCAATTATAAAATTAATTTAATAAAGAGTAAATATCTTTATTTTGTACAAATATTGACATTTATTTGTTGCTTGAAATAATAACTTATTGATCGCGGCTTATATGTATTATATGAAAAGTGCATTGGAAAATTGCTTATGTATGAAATGTAATGAACTGTAAATTAAGCGTTAAGCTTTAGATATTTGAATAATTGAATTTCATTATTCTTCGGCAATACTTAGGCAACAGATAATTTTCAGTGTTGAAGACAAAATTTACTATTACCTTCTACGCACATTTATATTAAAGTTTTCAGCTGTGCTAACATAACGAGCACATTTTTCAGAACAAAACATATTTTATAATTGATCTTTAGAGTCGTGGAAGTTCGTGGAGAAAATGACTAAAATAAACAATTTCGAAGAACGATTTCCTACAGAAACTACATCCGACAGAACAATATTTATCACTTTTCATTTTGAAGCTTCATCTATGGCTCGTTAATACAAAGCTCTTTTATCATTAAATCTGTTTCGCTTAACTCATCCCATCTACACTCGAATAATCTCATCATATAAGCATAATGTCCTGTTCATCATATTGTAGGGCCATCACTTGGGAAATATATGCTACATTGCAACAACTTGAAATTAATTATTAATTGGCTTCCAAGGAATTGAAAAACAGAAAACAGAAAACAAAAAAAAACAAAAAAAAAAAACAACAACAACGACGACAAAAATTATAATATAAAAGGAAAATTAAGAAAAATTTTATTAATCCCTTGTGTACAAGACATCCGTTCACTTCACTGAATAATGCTTTAGATTATTAATTATTATTCGTAGACTATGTCTTTCCTTTACATTACGCAGTATTTTTATCCTTATTATTATTACCTTTCATTATTATGCGCAATACGATCAATGATTAATGATTTACAACTAACAAAAGTTTCTTATATATAGGCGGCCTGGTCTGGCGTTATAAAATTATTGCCGAACAAAGAAGCTTTAATATTGCATAACTTTTAGTAAATTTTCGTACATCTTGAATAAAACGTCATACGACATTAAATGTAACATTACAATGATTAACTATTAGCAAATGGTAATTATCAATAATAATACTCCAAACATAATATTTATCAATTATATGGAATTTATTTTGAAAATAACAATTTCTGTATTATTTTTGTTCCCGAGTATGTCTATCCAATAACTCCAAGTACTCTTAAAATGACAAATAATTGATGCAATCCTGTCGATAATACAACCCATTAATAAATTATTCGCTTTTATATTTAGCAGCAAAGGAAGGCCTGAACTTTTTTCACTCTCATAGTTACATATTAATAATGAAATATTGATGAAAAGTCATCAATTTTTCTATTAAGAAAATATCTGAGCCTATCGTGTCACGCTACGGTTGCCTCTTCGCTCTTACGATTCAAATTTTACCAAAACTATCATCCTTTTAGTCTGTACTGAATATTATGTTAGGCGGAATAATTTCGATGTGAATAGCAATGCCACCCCCCACCCCCACCCCAACCCACCCCCCACCCCCACCACGCCCTTATTTTCTCATTTCTCACATACACATACTACTTCAAGGCATTGAATCATTGTCACTCCCCCCACCCTCTCTCACCCTCGTCACTGCTTCATTACCCTTGGATGGATTTGCACGCGCGTGGCAGAATTATTAGACGGCTATCCATTACGCGTCTCCGCTATTTTCCCATTTAATTTCCAAGCCGAGTCTTTGCTATGCGGAAGACTCCATGTAAACTGCTCTGCCGAGCGCATAATTAAGTGCGCCCGAGTACCCCATCGTTAAACGTCACACAGCTCAATGCACGACCTTTACCCCTGCGGCTACACATTCATTCAGCACCTTTTTATATTTTATCCACGCGTTCGCCCAATTCTCAAATGACAAATCAAGATTTTGTCGCACGCGAGTGGAAAATTGACAGAGTAAATTGTGCGACGATACGTTCGCTCGTGCATTTTAAACGCTGCTCTCGCCAATGTCCCTGATGACATCGAGAGCGAGTCGATGATGAGTTTCTACGTAAAGAAAGATGAAGAAAAAAAGATAGACACGAGCAATTAGAGTTAGAAAAAACAAATGAGTTATTTCATCATTAAGTTTTCTTTCCATCGATCAAAATTTAACTTTGCAATAGAATAATTACCATTGCTCATTATGTATAATACAGAGTAGAACATTCGTATGAAATTATTGCGTTGAATGCAGAAAATGTACATGACATTCGGATTGATTTCAATACAACCACATGTGCCTTGAAATCTCACGTATTGTATTAGCTGCCCTTGGAAATATTATGAGCGGTGGATAAGCTTTCATGGGCATCCGTATTAACAAAATAAATAAGAAAAATTTTTAATTCAATATTTGCCGAGTAAAATGTGTTACAGCTTCTACGCACGCTTCCCCACATTAACACAGTTAAATTTGTTAATTAAATAGCCTTCATATTATTAGCATTATATTATAATTCATATATTACGTGATTATTAATTTTTATATTCAGTTTTAGTATTCAACGACGTGAAAGAAAAGTCTTCCCTCCACGCGATAAAATCAAATAAATTTCCTTGTCAAAAATTCAAAATATGATTCTTTTAATAAGTTATTTATTGGAACGTTTAAATACCAAAAAACGATGAAGATGACATAATTCAGCTTGACGAGTTGCCAAATTTCATTCATCCCTTTCTACCACTTACTTCGTTCGGCTAGTTCGATCGATTTTTCATTAATAAAGCACACACATACACACACGCGCACGCGCCTTATTTTCTCATTTCTCACATACACATACTACTTCAAGGCATTGAATCATTGTCACTCCCCCCACCCTCTCTCACCCTCGTCACTGCTTCATTACCCTTGGATGGATTTGCACGCGCGTGGCAGAATTATTAGACGGCTATCCATTACGCGTCTCCGCTATTTTCCCATTTAATTTCCAAGCCGAGTCTTTGCTATGCGGAAGACTCCATGTAAACTGCTCTGCCGAGCGCATAATTAAGTGCGCCCGAGTACCCCATCGTTAAACGTCACACAGCTCAATGCACGACCTTTACCCCTGCGGCTACACATTCATTCAGCACCTTTTTATATTTTATCCACGCGTTCGCCCAATTCTCAAATGACAAATCAAGATTTTGTCGCACGCGAGTGGAAAATTGACAGAGTAAATTGTGCGACGATACGTTCGCTCGTGCATTTTAAACGCTGCTCTCGCCAATGTCCCTGATGACATCGAGAGCGAGTCGATGATGAGTTTCTACGTAAAGAAAGATGAAGAAAAAAAGATAGACACGAGCAATTAGAGTTAGAAAAAACAAATGAGTTATTTCATCATTAAGTTTTCTTTCCATCGATCAAAATTTAACTTTGCAATAGAATAATTACCATTGCTCATTATGTATAATACAGAGTAGAACATTCGTATGAAATTATTGCGTTGAATGCAGAAAATGTACATGACATTCGGATTGATTTCAATACAACCACATGTGCCTTGAAATCTCACGTATTGTATTAGCTGCCCTTGGAAATATTATGAGCGGTGGATAAGCTTTCATGGGCATCCGTATTAACAAAATAAATAAGAAAAATTTTTAATTCAATATTTGCCGAGTAAAATGTGTTACAGCTTCTACGCACGCTTCCCCACATTAACACAGTTAAATTTGTTAATTAAATAGCCTTCATATTATTAGCATTATATTATAATTCATATATTACGTGATTATTAATTTTTATATTCAGTTTTAGTATTCAACGACGTGAAAGAAAAGTCTTCCCTCCACGCGATAAAATCAAATAAATTTCCTTGTCAAAAATTCAAAATATGATTCTTTTAATAAGTTATTTATTGGAACGTTTAAATACCAAAAAACGATGAAGATGACATAATTCAGCTTGACGAGTTGCCAAATTTCATTCATCCCTTTCTACCACTTACTTCGTTCGGCTAGTTCGATCGATTTTTCATTAATAAAGCACACACATACACACACGCGCACGCGCACGCACACAGACACATGTGCCATGAAAAATTTTAACTTTAAAGGCATATCATTTCAATATATTACAATTGCATTATTTTACTTGGAATTGTTAATTTTGCTTTAAGTGTTCTACATTGACCGTTTGAAGATTTTAAAATTTTATTCTCGGCTTGAACTCTGCACATATTTTATTCAACTTTACTTACATTGAAGAAATTAAATTATGTTTCTAAAATATTGTACTTTCTATAATGACAAAGATTTTAAACGAACATTTTTACATTCAAATGATGTATTATGGGTGCAGTTTTATTTAAAAATTTAGAATATCTTGAACTTTACATTACGAAGATACATTCTTAATTATATTTCTAATTTCTGGACAAAAAAACAAAAAAAAAAAAAAAAAACAAAAAACAAAAAATAAATAAAATAAAAGAGCATGGCTGTTAAAATAAAGATATTTCAGTTTCACAAATAGAAAAGAAAGAAAGAAAATATCTCCGGATAGAATTTCAAGAAACATTTTATAATTTCCCATTGACAAGAATTCATTATACAATATAAATAGAGAGATTATTAATCCACGTCGAAATTATATATATTTTTTTAAGAAAATCATATTTTCTTAAAATATTTAAATAAAAAAAAAAATCACATACCAATAGCTCCATTATTATTTATTATTAAATATTAAGATCTTTTTATTTATCTCCTATAATTGTATACCAAATACCGAATGTGATTTCCATTAGTGTTTTTCTCTACGTTAATTCGATGCTCTTACGATACACTAAAATATCCCTGAAACATCAAAACTGAAAATAACATCGCGGTATAATCAGATTTAGAGCAAAGGTCATAAAATAGGATAATTGAGGAGGGATATTGGATATGGGTGTACACGTTTCATCTTGGGTTAGCCCAGCGAAATCAGCGGTGCAGCTGTTATAAATCGACCTTTCTTATATGCTCCCGGAGAAGACAAAATATAGTCTCATCCTTACACAATCTACAACCATCATTTAGCCGCGCAGGGAAGACTGTTTGTAATACACAGCGAGGAGATTAGTTATCTAGTGGTCGTCTCCGTACTGCTCGCCTATTTGTTGTATAAACGAACAACCCTTCGGCCAATTTGCAATATATTTGGAAAAGTATTAATTATTATAAGGAAAAATCTATTGGCTTGGCATTAGCTATTTTAATGCCAAAGATACATTTAATTTTGAATAAATTAAAAACTTTTAGTAACTATCGGACAGCTATGGATGATGTTTTTTTTTTTTTTTTTTTTTCATCTGATAATCTAACAATCAATTGAGCGCCTATTTTCATTAATATTCACGTAAAATAAATAAAGCTAATTGCATAAATATGATGCTTAAACGCTAATGAATATTCTATTTATACTTAGAGACGATAGGAAGAAAAATTATTCACATATACATTACACACCTGTGGATTATTTCCCTTAAACAAATGATCCTAATGAAAATATTTTTAATCGAATACAAAATTGATTTATGACGAATTTAACACGCGAACGTGCTTTAATCAATTTTCATCCGACGAGGAGTTACGTTAATAAAAAGTAATAGAATTAAAAATCTCCCCTGCAAAATAATAATATATCGATATTGAAATAGAATTCTGTATTTTAGTTAATGTAAGAGTTATGTACGATCTGTGACAATTTTAATATATTTGCAAATCGTAAAGTGAAAAAAAAGCAGAATGAAATTGGTTTTAAGCTTATTTTCATCGTCTTTAGGCCGAATAGGAAATAATTTTAATTCTGCAGCATCCAAAGCGAAGTAATAAATACGTTCTCCCAAGAATACAGTTCATTTATTCCTTTACAATAAAATTTTTGTTCTATTATCATTTGAACTTTCTTTTAAAAAGTCTAAATAGATTAGTTCTTTAAAGCTTTTCATGTCGAATGTATTTTAAATAAACTGTGACTTAAAATTTTTCAACTATTTTAGAAGCTTAAAGATCGTTAAATACAAAAGAAAACGCAGTAATAACATAATTTAAACAACTCGGTGTTGCGATCCTTAGAAGAAGTAGTGCATGGAGCGAAGCGTTATATTGTATTTTAAAAAGAACTTACAAAAAATGTTCAATATCAAATGTATATCGAATGTACCGTGTATTTATATGTAAAAAGTTAGTAGTGTGTCAATAGCGCTGAAAAGTTAATAAAAATTGTCAGGATTCTTGAATTGTCGATTTTTGATATTAAACGAGGGGGAAGTGCGCGCGAAAGCAAACAATGTAACTCGCTTTGAAAACGATCAGCGGGTCATCGATCAAGACGATCGCAACTCCTTTCGTAAAAAGAAGGAGACCGACCTATAAAATTTAGCCGACCGAGTATCTTACGGTGGATATAAAAGTCGCTGGACCCATCGGAAAAAGTAATTTTAGAATGGAGAATCGCGCCGAAAATGCAGCTTCTTGGGCTCTCGCGGGTTCGCCGTCACCATCCTCTCCTTTGTCGCTCGATCCTTCTCTCCTTCTGGCTCTATTGGCCCTGGTGGCCCCTCGACATAGCAGCGCCAGGAGAGAAATGACATATAGCTATACGGAGGCAGCGGCCGCTAGAAAACCCCCGGCTAGATTCGCAAGAAATCGATACGCAGCGCGAACCTGCCACCTGGTAGCGCTGTCGGCAGCTTCCGGCAAAGCTGCATATACCTCTCTCTCTTACACACACAAACTCTCTCTCTCTCTCTCTGTCTCTCTCTCTGTTTCTCTCTCTATCTGTATCTGTATCTCTGTATCTCTGTCCCTCTGTCTCTATTGCCCCTTTCCTACAAACCATGACGCCCTATCCGCTTACCAATCCAGTTGCGCTCACTCACTTATCCACTTGTGCACGCAGGGACATACACACACACACACACACACACACACACACACA
>NW_011948424.1:5321269-5528090 GCF_000503995.2 Ceratosolen solmsi marchali | reverse complement strand
CTCTCTCTCTCTCTCTCTCTCTCTCACTCTTTCGCTATCTCTTGCTCTCTCGTTGGATACAAGGGCTTGTGATACAGGTCACGAAGTGATACCCCCACCGTCCAGACAGATAGAGAGAATTATCTTAGTGCCTTCGAGTACCAGTTTTAGCTACGCTGGGAGCTTAATTTAACTGGCGACGCCAATTTGCGTTCACCTGTTACCCTCCTAAAGGCTTCTGTTAATCGTCCTATCATTAAAAATAATTTTCAAAAACATATAACTTTTATCCCGTATTTTAATACCCAAGAACCTCGCTCTCTGTTACTTTATACCACGAAAATTAAAGGCAAACACCAGATTAAAATGCAACGCAGTGAAATATATTTAACACTTCATATATATTTGAGGATAAGTTTATCGTAGCTTGTAATTTGACACGAAGAGATTCTCACAACACTCGATGATAAATACTTGTATTTAAAGAAAGCAGCATTAATTTACGGAAAAAAAAAACGGAAAAATAAGTAGATTAAAAATTTAAGAAATTAAGTGTGTAGTTGAATAAATATTATATTCGACATTGAAATACTTTAAATTTGAGCGTTCAAAGAATAATTAATTATTTTGCAATAATGTAATTTATATTTCTTTTAATACGACGAAAGGAACTATTTTATTTAACGAAAAACTTATAAAGAAATCTTTTGCTATGTGCATTTAAGTATTACGCGCATCGACCTAAATCGATGAGTTTCTACACATTTTTCAAATGAAAAAAGAAGGATAACATAGTTGACAGTATGACAAATTCATTTGTCAATGCATCACAAAATAATAAATCTTATTTTAGCATCATTTTTTATGTGAGACAGATTACTTCATGTTACAATATTTACTTTTTTCTATATGTAGAAGATTCGAGCTCAAAATCACTGTTTACACTAGAGTGACATTCATAACTTTTTGAAATTCAAATGTAAATTATACAATCACGTTTTTTATTTTCTATTCGGTTATATTACTTATTTAAACAATAAGCCTTCGTAAAACATGATGACCTACATACACATCATTACATACACAAAGTGAAAGTTATAGAAAATATAATTAAATATATTGCTTATATATCTGCTTATAGTTTATGTAAAATTTTAATGCTCGAGGATCATTTTTATTCTCGATATTTTTATATTTGAACAATCTAATCCGCCGACAAAATTAACTTTTTAACTCATTATGTATATGTACGAATTCATTTATTTAATAATCAACATACAGAAGACAATAATTATTTGCGATTCTATATAGTTACGATTTTGTAAATAATTATTTTATTTTTGTCAGATTGTTAAATTATTTAAAACTTTGAGTAGTTAAAAAATTATTTAAATTCAGGTCAGTTTATTGAAAATAACGAAAATTCTATTTATAAAATTTCGTAGTTATGTCTAAGCTCGTGTAATAGCAAACACCAAAAGCGTTTATGTAAAATCTTTTATGCTCTGCTTTGATGTTACGTTTTGCATTTTTTCATGTATTATCGACTTATAATTTATAAATTCGATCGCGTCGAACTTGATCCATCGTTAAAAATAATTAATTCATAAACACGTGTTAGTATGGATGTCATCAATGTCTTTATGAGTCAATGAGCATAGATGTTTGAAGACGAGGGCATGAATGTAATTGGAATATTTTTCAAAATATATCATATCATAAAAAAAAAAAAAAAAAAAACCTCATAGTAAACATCAGTGATTAGTTGAAATTTAAACTAAAGACAATAAGGAAAGATTATGTGCATTTAGTTAAATATCAAAGCAAATATCTCTAATATTCAACAATTTTTCTATCAAACCACCAACGTATTTTCATAAATTTCTACTAATATACCTCCGATGATAATTTATAATTTTCCTTTTTTATTGGACATAATAATATTTCAATATAATAACAAAGAATTATATAAATTTTTTTCTTTTATAAAAGACAATAACATGTAATATATGCTCGCTCTCGTGTTTCAAAATCCATGTGCATTCATTATTTCCTGCACTATTTAAATAATAATAATAGTAATTAGTGTTCTGTACAGTCAAATGACATATTTTATTGATTTAAAAACATGATTTTAATTCACATTATTTAATTCGTTATTCAAAAATATATAAAAGTAATATATGGATGCATAGAAATATTGTGTAAAATATCATTTGATACATAAGATCTATGATTGGAAAGATATTTATGCAACAATATTGTATATTATTATAATATGAAAAATATGAAACGCAATGTTGATTGAACGATGAATTAAAATATAAATTAATCTTTTGTCATATTAATGCTCTTTGTATCTCATAATAGTTTGTGGAATTATCAAATTATTTATTGATGTAGATAATTTATTATTATTACGTTACATTTAGATAAATTATTACCAGAGAAATAAAAGTATATATATATATATATATATATATATATAATTTAAAAAATTAAAAATTTTTATAATTTTTATAAAAACAGACATACTACGATAATCTTATACGCATACAGAATTGACAGACAAGTATTCTGATAATTAAAGACGATGGAAATACTACTTATACAAAGCTTTTGTTTTATTTGATTATTAATGTATTCCATTTGTCAAGTTCTTATTGTCTCTTCTGTCTCTCATCTATAGAAAACCAAATGGTTAGCAGCCAATTTACATTAGAGTTGCACACAAATATGCGTAAAGAGAAATATGTACTCCCTTTACTATAATCAGTTTGTTAAAGTTTTTCTCACATCACTATTTTCTTTCCTCATTAAGCTCACGTAAGCGATCGTGCCTCGTTATTTGCGAAAATGAAAAATAAAAGTAAGAAAGTTAACAGTTCGATTAAAAAAAAAAAAAAAGAAAAGAAACACGAAGAATTTGTCGTACTTCTCAATCGTAAACTACTTCGATTTATTGAGTAATATGTCCAGTAGAGTTTGTACTTAATGACTAACTCGAGTAGCTTTTATACTCTAGAGTTGATCTTAGACTCTCACTCCAATTTTCTTTTATATGATGCCGTCATAAAAACATTGATTTAAAGAATAAAAGCACAATAATTTTTATAAAATTAATGTTCTATTTATAAACACGACCGAACGTTAATTCTCAAAATCAATGAATTTACTATGGAACCAGGAATAATATTAAAATTCTTATCGTTGAAAATAATTTTATGAACATTACATTACACGCTTATACAATAATGTAACATTTATTTTTTCTCTCTATTTTTTCATACATTTTTTAACATATGCACATTTAAAACTGTGCTTAATTCACAAGTGTACGTTCGTTAAATGTTCAAATGCGTTTATAAAAACAAACAAAAAAAAAGAAAAAAAAGAAAAAAAAAAATTCTAATTAACAATTCAAAATGAAATAAAAAATGCTCTTTACACGTGCGTAAAAATTTTTAAAAACAGCTATAGAAAAGCGTTAATTGAAAGCATGATATGTAAAACAGAAATTAAGAAAATATTCTCAAAAATTTTCTTTTCAAATTTCAGTTGAGATATTCGTACACTATCTGCAATACAGATAGTAAAGCATAATTTTTCTTTTACATTCATCAACTTTAATGGACATTCATAATCTTACAATACTTGAACGACGAAAAAACTATCCAAACGGGAGCAAAAAAAAGATTCTATCTAAAAAAAGTTCTATCTAAACGCAGCATATGCATAAATCGGTGTATGTGCAATGTGTTTAAGCACTGTATGAAAAAATCATGTGAGATATACATAGGAAAGGAAGATATGTGGACCGTTGTAACTCAGTCGTACAATCAACTTAAATTGCGGATACCCGTTTTCACGAAGAGAACAAAACAATCGAAAACAAAATTTTTACTAGGAAAGAAATCAAAGTCCGAGAGTATTATAGGTTTTGAGAGAGAAGCAGATAAAAGCTAGATGCTTTTTTTCTATTAAAATAGCTATTTTTTTCTATTAAAATACTCTATTCATTGGTAGTTTCTTAAATTTATGTAAATAATCATACACCAATACTCGAAAAAATAATATTCATAAGAACATCTAAGCCTCTATTTGTATGTAGAAGAAACAATTATGCATATCGATCATCATAAAACATATCAAACTGATAATTCATGAAAAATCATATTTCAAGTAACATTAATTAATTATGATTATAGTTTGAGCATAAAATAAATAATATAGCGATTAATTATTATAATATATTCGGCGAATATAAAAGATTATTTTAATATTATACGTTTATTTATATTATTATACGTCAAATGTTAAATACGAATCTTTTTAAATACGATTATTTTCTCCCCTAAACAAAATTATACGTCCTTATTCTTACTATAGAAATTAATTTATCGGTTAACTTTCATGTAACAAGTTAAAATGTACACTTAAAAATTCATCATCGCTACTATTTTACATATTCTAACTAGAGTTTACTAAATTTACCTACGCATCGATTAATCGATTAATTTAAAATATAATAATAAATCGATTAATTTACAAGTTTTATTACGATATGTTGACATTTGCTAGTAACGAAAGTAATAAACAATTTTGAAAATAATCAAAATATCTAAGTTTTATACAATTAAATCTCTCCAATTATATAATAATTGTGCAATTGTATAATGGTAATTATCTTAGAAGTTACTTGTTCGACTGCTTATTTATTTCACACAAAAGATTGTTTATATAACTATTTACTTATTTTTTAAGTGATAGTGTATAATTAAGTCACATTATTAAAATCATGCGTATAATATAGTTAAAACATAATACAATTTAATGTATCAAATAAATCCTTCGATGCTATAAATCACCGTCGCCGTATTACGGATGCGATGAAAATTTGGATACAGACTTGTGAAATCTTTTTGGAAGTCATATGACGTCGATCCTGTACTTTTAGCTGTAATTTATTTTATGCAGTGTAAAGTAATTACTTGGTTTAAGCGGCTATAATCAAATGACCTCGGGTATAGCCTTATGATAATTAACTAAATATATGATAACGAAATAGGGTCTTATTTATTAGATTGAAATGCATATCATCGATTATAAAACTTAATTTTATCCTTGTAATCAGTGCAATTTATAAAATTATTCATGAAGTAAACAGAATTACAGGCGGTACAATTCTTGCATTCATCAGTCACACCTGTGTAAGTGCCCAGTCATACATATGCATAGGTACAAAGGTGTACAGATGCACAAATATAGTGCACGTATATTCGCAGGCATACATCCCGTGTCACGGTTTTTCAAAATAATAAAAAACAAATATCATTTTTTAACGTTTATTTTAATTTAAGCAAATGCAATTCTCTATGTGTATATTTTTTCTTTCAAGGAATATTTTTACACGTGCAAAATATTAGAAAAATCTTTTATCAATATATCTTACCTTATAAACAGTTTAAGTATTATTCTGTTTGTACAAACGTCAGAGTCATGCGCTAATTATTATTGCACCATTTAATAAAATTCACTATTTATTACCATGTTTATTGTAGTATAGTATCTATAGTATTCTTGTATTTTTTTAATAATAAATAATTTCATTAGCGTTTCAAATAAATAATTTGTTTAAAGTTAATTATAGTTAGATTAAATTGTGTGAAAAAATTAAGTTATAATTAAAAATACATTATTTACGTTACTTATGCATATTTAATAATTACGAATCTATAATTCATATATATTATTTCTAAATACTATTCTATTGAATTGAATACCACAATAATATATAATTTTGAATTTCGAGATAATTATTCAAGCTGATGCAAAATAATTATTAAAATAATATTATAAGGTTGATAATAAATACAGAAATTTAGTTTATATATATAAATAATCATTCGTTCAAATGTTATTATGTCACTTATAATAATATTCATTCACTAAATATGTTCATATATTCTATGATTCTATGAAAGTGATAAATATTTTTTTATTAAATAATCTTATTTTAAATCTTCTTATTAAATTAGTATAATTAGTTTAGCACGTGAGAGAGATAATTGAAAAAAGATCGAACATTCAACTTCATTTTATACTCGGTTATTTTTCATTCTCCATGCACGTTTAAGCATATATAATCATGTACATGTGCGCGCGCGCGCGCGCGCGCATTTACACTAATGAACATACGAACACATGCGGAAACGCATAAGGGCACGCGCGTGCTAATGTTTGTGTGCGCGCGTTGTACGTGTATATAAGCATAATTGAACCACCGTTAAAATTAGGTTATGTTTTGCAAGATCAAATATAAAAAAATAATTATATTTTTATCTCCCTTACGATTCTATTTCATTCTTTTCTGCAAATGATAGCATACAAGTTTTAAAAAAGGTTTCATAAAATAATAATATAAATTTTAAAACAATACAAAGACAATATTTGAAATGCAAAATAAATGGAAAATATACGATTTTAGAAAATCACCTTCGAAAACTTGAATTTATAAGTGAAAAAATTCCTAAATTTGTTATTCTTAAAAAATTATTGATTATCATAAATTAATTATACATAAAATTAATAATTATCGTTAGCATAAACATATATATATGTATAAGAACGTTAAGAGCGACTCAAAGTTTATTTAAAAATCTAATCGACAAAAATTATTAGAAAGCAATTAAGAGGAGTGGCAAGTTCTTTCTATCGTTAGAAAAGTTTTCGAGAAAAATTGCAAGAAGATTTCATGAACTGATCTAAAGTCATTAATTTTATACCGAATGATAAAAAGATGATTCTACCAAAATTTAAATGAGCAATTTAAATGAGCCTGAATTAAGTAAAGTATTTCTATATTTGAATCGGGCATTTTTTTTTTTTTTTTTTTCATTTCATATTTCTCCTCGCACTATTAAACGTGCCTGGCGTGTACGTCAAAAGCGAAAGAGAGAAAATGCAACTTGCAATATGCATAAAAGAATCACCAAGTAATAAAGTTCATTAGATGATGCGCTTGCCCAAGGCACATAACGAACGCTTAATGGAATTCGTGTCCCAGGGTACTTTCTAATCTCTGAAGGTCTACCCTGTAATTCGCCCCCCCCCCATCACCCTTCACCACTCCCAGCCTCTCACCAAAGTCGATTTCACAGACGACAACTGCGACGACGGTAACGACAACGGCGAGTCAGAATTTTCCGAGTTACAGTAATGGGACCGCAAATATGCAGCTGCAGTGTCGACGGCGCAGAGAGTCAAAGAGTGCAAAAGTATGAAAAGAAAAGAGCCCGGAAATGAGAGAAGCTCTTGCCAATTAAAAACAACCTTAGCCCCGAAATCGACTCACGTCCAGAATAAGTTGAATGGAAAAAAGAAAATGAGGTTACAATAAAAAGAGTAGAATACAACGAGCAGTGAAAAACAAAAAACGTGATTCTCTATAGTCTTATATAGACAAGAGTATGAAAAATGCTTGTACGTGTGTAAGAGAGCATGGAAACTTTTTTCTCTCTATCTAGTCGTTGTGCTTTGTTTTTGCACTGTTTCTCGACAAGAGAATTATTTCAAAGATGTACATTAGAACATTCGTAATTTACCTTTTTCCTACAATAACATACCATTGATTTCATAATAAATTCAAATGTTTTTATAAAAAGCCTAATATTCATATAGGCATTATCGTATTCAATAAAAGCATATTATTTAAATAGAGAATTTTAGAACTATAAATAAAATCTTTTTGTATTTCAACAAAATACCGTAAAATAATAATACTTCGTTATACTACTTTTCCAGTAAAATACAAGTACTACATTCCTTTTTATGTCAGCACTACATTTTATTAAATTATTAAAATTCTATTTATATTATTTTTCAGAGAAAGGTTTACGTTTTATAATAAAAGAGTTGAAATACATTCCATTACGGTAGCACCACCTGTCATGTATGTGATGTAACACGAGTGTCCGATTTCTCGCTATGATTAATTTTTAAAAAAAAAAAAAAAAAAAAAAAAAGCACAGATAGATATCGATAGAGTTAGTTGTGAAAGTGGATCCATCGTGGAAACTAAAGATCCCAATTTCTATTCCCTATAAATTAAAGCCATAGTCCTTCTTTCAGCTCACTTACTTTTCTTTAAAATTACTTTAAAATTACTTTTAAACATTAATTGTATTTATTTTACCATTACTCTTAAGTACTTCCATCATTCTATTTTTCTAGAAAATAAAAATATTTGAAAACTATTTACATAAAAGTATTTTACATATTAAATAAGCATAAATAATTTTCCAACATTAATGAATTTTCTTCTTATAATTTACTAATTTTATTCCCTGAAGAATCACATATGCGCGAACGCGTGTGCGCATATATATATATATATATATATATATATATATCCTTTTACATAATAATGATAATAAATAATAGAATACAGTTAATGATATTCTTTTTGGAATTAAAAATGACTGTAATTTGTATTAATTAAATTTTGTGAAATATTGTGCGAATTATTTATGTCACAGTATATCTTCCATAATAAAATATCGATTACGAAAATAATATAACAAATAATAGACTTTAAGTATAGTAAGATATTGGAAAAAATATTCAATAAAAGCTGCTTTATATTATTTAAACACATATCCCATCGAAGTTTATTACAAAAAACATTCATAATTATTATTTTTATATTGTATATAATGAGATAGAGTGAGATAGAGAGATAGAGAGAGAGAGAGAGAGAGAGAGAATGAGAGAGAATGAGAGAGAATGAGAGAGAAAGTGAGAACTGGATTGAAGAGAGACGCTGGAATGTTAAATAGTTAGTGACGTTTTGAGAAAGCTGATATTGATCGTTAGTGTGACGCAACAGGCTGCAAGCTGCTCCTACCGGTGCTTGTCAAGCTCATCAAGCGATTCGTCAGGTAGATAGGAAACTACAACGTCCTCTGTCCGACTGTTTCCCATTGCTAAACCCTCCACCCACGCCGCACCCTGCCAAACCACTGCTCATCGACTTTCTGCTCCTCATTACTCACCATCTCTTCTTCTTTGACTGATCATCTATCTACCTACTTATGTCTAGCTGGGCGCGTCAGTTTTCAAATGCTCCGTTACCCCAGAAACAACGACATCTACACACGATAGTGCAATATTTTATATATATATATATATATATATATATGCATAAATACGTTTGAGATGCAGAGGCTCAAGCAAAGTTAAATTCGTTAAACTACCACTACGTGTGCTTTTCTACACTTGGTCTAATGCATATTATCTGCAAAATATTAAATTTTAATAAAAATCAGCCGTTTTAGTAGTTATGCAAGAATCTCTTTAAAACGCAAAAATAAAATAAAATGAATCTTCATTGACTAAATCAAATTATTTTTCAATTTTTCAAATTATTCGAAACTTTCACTATTCCCTTTAGTTTTACCATTTTTACGTATTATTCAAAGGGCTAAAAATAGCATATATTTAAATTTAAAAAATTTCCAAAAAATATAATATTCTTATGCTCGATTGTGTGTTTTTATTTATTTTCAATTTTAAACTCATCAAATTATTTGAATATTGTTTATCGTAAATTTAGTTTTCTAATATCAACATTGGTTTTGATGATTTTGGTAATTATTAGACAAAACTGGATTTTATATTTATTTTAATCGATAAATAAAGTGTAGTATATAATTTATTGAACATTACATATTTATATAAATATTTTCCATTTTTGCATAATTTTTTTTTAAAATTTGTGTATATAATTTACATTTATAATGTATTATTGTATATAATAAAGCGAATACACGGTACTTTAATTTGTTTACAGTTACAGGTTTAATAAAATTAAAAGTAATGTAACGAGGAGAATTTTTATTAAATATTCTAATTGATGTTAATTTATCCATTGTCAACTTTTATGCAACTAAAACTATTTGTTGTTAAAATACTGTAGAACGAAGGGTAATTAATACATAATTTAATGTCTCTTCAAAATCTTTATTTGAAGTAAAATTACTAAATGTTATTACTCGATATAATACCAGCAATATCATTTCGTGATGATTGATTTCTAAAAGATTGCTGAATTAATTATATCTGCAATTATACTAGAAGTACACACGAGATAATTCATTTTCATGAAATCTAATGTAATATTTACAGTGAATTGGATGATTCCGATCAAACTGAAGAAAATTCATAAACAATTTCATCCAGCAACTGTATGCGTTAGTTAAAATGTCTTAAATTTACAATATTCACAATGACATTAAAACATAAAATCAAATATTTGCTATAAATCTATTTTGTTTTACATTCACCAATATAAAATACAATAATCCGATTCATTAAATTTTGGATTGATATTTTATAAGCTGATAAATACTCTATGGAGAACATTTACAGTTTTAATAGTTTTCAATATTGACAGAAGCATTACTAAACAATATTAATTAATTAAATATTATACATATATTATACATATATTTGATGAAATTAATGAAATATCTTACGATTCGTCGAGATTTTATCGATTAGAATCTGAATATATAGTTTGTTATTATATCTTAACTCTAAATATATAAATTAATATTCTATATATAAAAATAAGTTTGATCTTAATATTCCTAACTAATTTAATTTATTATAGATACATTATAATTAAACGTAAGCATATTTCTTGTGTTTCAATATATTAAGAAATTACATTTATTATTATAGTTAGCATGACTGCGCTGTATTGGTGAATCTTAATCCGAACAACCAACTATATTTTAATAATTCCTTCGGAAATAATTCTTAATACATAACAAATATAATGGTTTAATATATTATATTTATAATTGAGACGACGACAAGATTATTTTAATTGAATGCTAATGTAATATTACCATCGAAATTCAGTTCGATGATAGTTTTAAACAAAAAATACATACAGTCAGTAACAGTCAGGGACATTATTCGAAAAATTATTTAACGGCAACCTGATTGAAAGTCTTAAAAATATGATAGCTCTATTTTAATTTTCATTATAATTATTACAAAAATTATTCTGTAATTCTCATTGTTTAGGGCTTTAATACATAATCAACATTAAAATATTACAGGCCTGTCTATCAAACCTAAGCCAAATTTACATTAACAAAAACATGAATTTCATAAAAATATATTATGAAAAATTAATACAATCTCATAACGATAGGAGAGATTAATTCCAATATTAATAATTATTTAAGGAGCATGAAATCATGAAATATGTAAAATTGTCGGCAATCAACTAATTAACTAATAATATCATGAATAAATAATGAGAAGTTAAAAAAAAATTATTGTACGAAATACAATATTGCCGTATAATCTATAATTGAAATTCAATATTATACTTTGCTGTTTTAGTAAAATAGAACATTATAAAAAAAAGTAAATAAATAAATAAAAAGAAAATGAAGAAAATAAAGTTACGCGCATTAAACTAATTTTTGCATTACACGCTTCACCCCACTGTCTCTCAACGTTCCGATTTATGTTCATTCTATACTATGTCTGAAAAAGATGGATTCGATGGATCGAAGTACAAAGACAGGAGTAGCAGCTTCGAATGGTGATAGAGGGCAACCGAGAGGCGCAAGAATATCCTAACTGCAGTTCAGTCGTGGGAGCCTCGGGACTTGGATTGAGAGGGAGAGAAGAGAGAGAGAGAGAGAAAGAGAGAGCCTTGGGATGTGAGAAGGAAATAGAAGATGTATGTGAGATATTGGGGAGGGAGATAAATGGGGTGGAAGATAGAGTGAGAGAGAGAGAGAGAGAGAGAGAGAGAGAGAGAGAGAGGAAAAGCATTAGCAACGGTCCATCGGTATGCTTGGGTCGACTACGTCCGGATACCGATCAAAGGTCGCTGCGGGTGGTTGATATCTTCCGGTTTATATCAGCAATGTTGGCAGTCAATGTCCTTTCTTCATTGAAAACCAGAAGTCTTCTGTCTATAAAGGACCATTTTACCTATTTCTTACTCTTGAGCAAAGCTACAACGGGTTCCAGCACTCTCATCATACTGTTTCTTATTCTCTTTCTCACACTCTCTATGCGTCTCCAATGTCACTACTGAATATGCAACGTCGATCGAGAGAAGATGGATACCACAGCAATTTGAAATTAAAAAAAAAAATAGTGAACAGAGAATAAGAAACGAATAATATGATAAGTAATAAATTAGAACACATAAAAATGAAATGAAAATTGTCAATCGGCAATTTAATTAAGTTCTAAGTAATTTGAAGACTAATTAAGCAAACTTTCAATTTTATTATGTATATTAAAAAAATTTATTTATATTTAATACATAATTTGTTAAATAATAATATATAGTTTGATGAATTATTTTTATTTAACGTAAGGTATGCCTCAAGACAGAGAAGTACAGGAAAAATTCATCGATGAAGATTGATCAATGGATTTTTGAATTTACATTGAACTGCTAACTCGTGAAAAAAAAAACATACCAAAAATATACTTTTAAAATCTTTTAAACAACTTAAAACACTATTAAAATAATATAATCGTTATCTCAAATATAGAAAGCCTATTAAATATATATTATTATTCGATTTATTATTTTTATTAAAATAAATTAAATCAAATTAAAATGTATATTATTGTCAAAAGTTATATCATTTTCAATTGTATTAATTATCTCTCCGATAAAATTACTTGGTTTCAAATGAAAATTTAACTTAACAAAATTTATATCAACAATTAAATTAAAGAAACTTTAAATATTTTAAATAATTTATAGCTCATCATATCAACATTGCAACATGTATTACAGCAAAAGCATATGCAGCCTGAATAATTTTCTTTAATGAAAGTAATGAGTTAAAAATTTATAATTAGTATGTTACATATGTTTATATATATATTGAATACACTTATCTACATGCATATATTTTGTAAACTAGAAATTAAATTATATTTAAAAAAATGTAAAATATTGGCAATATATTATAAAATTATTGTACTTTATTTTTAAATAAATTCATATAACAATTTGTCTATTCATAAAATTAATTAATAACATTTTTACTAAAAAGTTTTCATTACTGATTGAATTACTTATATGCATATGTATATATGTATATAATATTATAATATTTGAAATATATCCAAAATTATCATGAATTCCTAGAGATTACAAATGATTTAATTATTAATTACAATACATTCTGTCGTTATAAGTAACTATTAAGAAATATTGTGTCCTTGTGAATTTTCGCGATATATCACAGAGGCTAATATTACTATTACATTCTTATTAAATTAAAAAAGAAAAATCTATTTCATTTGCCCTCAATAAATAATCTCTTCTGCAATTGAAAACTTGGGAATCTTTATCTCATTAAACGACAATATAAATGGTACGATAATGAGAGAAAAAAAAATTTAATCAAAGACCAAAGAAAACAAGGAAATTATCTTCAAATAGAATGCGATCAATACTTTCTAATTCGCCGAGAATAGTGCGCTATATTTAATACAGAATTTTTATATAATTTAAGCTTAAAAATTCGGAAATATCGAAAACCTTTATTACTACACTATAATATCGAAATTCATAATGTAAAAAATGAGAATTTATTCTATGTTATTTATTGGATTATTTGTAAAAATGATTTTTGCAACTAAAGTAACAAGAATGTTATGCGCTTTATATTATTGTTCTCTATATAATTAAGGTTTTTGTATTAAAAATTAATTATTTCAATATTCAAACTGTTTTATGATTAAAACATTTTACAGATTTCATTAAACCATTCTCATTACATTGTAGGATTCCATTTTTTGTTTGTTAGATAATTATTTACCGCAAAAAATTAATTAGATTATTAGCAATTCTATATTCACAATAACTAATTAATCTTAATAATTTATTTCAAGCAATATTAAAAGTTATTATTATACTTCAATTAATATAAAATATTTGTGTCAAATATTATTTTTACGAAAAATGTAAAATGAGTCAATCAAATTCACATAATCTAAATATAAAATTTGTATCCTGATTATTCAAAGATATATATCATCTTTCATTACTTTTATTTTATTTGTAATCTTAATTCAACTTATATTTATGTAAATCACGAGATATCAACTAAAGAATTTTCTCGTATAATCACACAGTAGTGAAAGCAATTTTTTTTTTTTTATATATCCAAATATACGCAATGATTGAAGATTCAAATTGAAATAAATTTTAGCAAGTTTTTCATGTACTGCAAAAATATTTGAATAATATAGTTGATGGGAAAGTTATGAAATAAAGATAAACATACAAAGTAAAATAAATTTGAAAAAATAAACTACTATATTATATATTTAAATTTTTGTTAGCTACGGCGGTGCAATGTGAAAAATCCAAAAATTTCATACGTTTTCATCACAATCGAAACTTTTACAATTGCATGCAACAGACATACAGATGAGGCATAGCAAATGAAATAATTGTTAAAAAAAAAAAAAAAAAAAAGAACGGCGGTCGGCCTTGAAATTTAGGGCGTAATATATCAATTCATACACATAATTGATATTAACACTTAAGAATATTTATTATAATATGCTAAATATCTCGTAATGTTTGAGCAATTCCGAAATTATTGATCGATCTTAAGTTTGTCGAGTGGAAGATTTAATGATACGTCAGTTTGAGCAAGTGTAGTCTCCGACTTCAAGAGACAAAGTTACTTGTAACGATTATTTGAACGATCAAAAATACTTATACTTTTTCCCCATCCCAAAAACATTATGAATCCAATTAATCCATGCAATCGAAAAGTTAGAAATATTATATGCGAGCACACGTACTTTTCAAACGCTTACACTTACCCTAATATAAACCCACTACTTCCGCTCAATTTACTCAACATACTCAATTTCTTTCCAACGTATTAATTAGCGAATTGACGTAATTACTACGCATAACTTTCCGTCTAGATTTTGTATTCATGTATTTATGTAATTTTAATATTAACCCAATTAATATTATATTATAGTTATTTAAAGTATCTAGTTTTTAAAATGTTTTTTTATTTATTTATTTTTTTTTTCTGCTTTTGGCGACTATCTTTCAAATGATAAGAAAATATATTTTCATTTGTACTAAAGAAATACATAATAAAGATCTTAAATTAATGAGTGTTTGTATTACCTAAAGAAAAAAAATTTTTTCTTTTACGTAAACGATATCCAGTATTATGTAAAAAAATTTGATATTTACAATTTTAAATTCAACTATTTCAAAGGCATATTTGTTTCGTATATAAAGTTAAATTTCACTCGAATTCTTGAGACAGACGTACTGTAAATAGTCATTATAATTATTATAAGCCCGATTCTATAAATATGGAATATTTGAATTAAATGACAGACCAACGAGAAAGAAAAAACGAAAAAATACAGTGTTAAAAGGCAAGTAAAAATTGTCGGTTAAAGGTAAGGTAGTGAAATTCTAAAGCTTTTAGCTCTTTTATGAGATGGAAAAAAGAAAAATCAATGATACAAGAAATCTAATAACATTCACGTTTTACATTTAAAATTGAATATCGTCACATAATATACCACCTTACTCATTAATTGTTCAACAATTGTAAGTTTTGATCTTACTAGGATAAAGAGTTTAACTATTACTTGAATTTAAACTACTCCAGTCAATCTTCAGTTCGCTATTTACGTACACGTGGCATACGTATAATGTAGCATTGCATTATTTGACATTAAAATTTGTTGATATTTTAGCAGTATTAACAATATATGCTTGATGCAACAATAATATACTAAATTGCGGTGTGTTAAGTATATCGAAAAATTAGAAAAAAATGTATTTCTTTTAATTTTCAATTGCTGATATAAATAGTGAGTGATGTAAATTATGTAATTTGATAGTTTATATTGTACGATAGATAAGATTTTATTTCTATTCTAATATAAATAGATACAGAATGCATGAAAAACTATTGGAAGTTATAAATCTATATACTTTTTTTTTTTGTTTTGTTTTGTACTGATTTTAAAACTTACTCAATTCTCTTTTTTATTGCCCCATATTTTATATTTTCCTTTTAATATTTTCCTTTTCACTAATCGAAGTTATGAATTTTAGTAATGATGCAATTTGAATAGACAATAGTATTTTAATAAATACATTTTTTTTTAAGAAGTGACAATTTTATTTAAGGATTAATTAAAAAAATTCAATAGTTTCAGAGATAATCTAACATCTTCAAACATTTAAGCATTCTATTTCTAAGACTGTAAAGTCTAATTAAACGTCAGACCTACTTTAAAAATTAAATCGTGTTAAAACCATATAACATTATTTTTCACGAAGCATTATCAGTGATTTAAAGATTTACGTTTTCCTAAAGCAGGCGCAAAAATTTTATATAAAAAAATCAAATCTTATAAATATTATTAGGTGTTGCAGATTGTAGAAACATGTCAACGCAACTGCAACTAAATTCAAGTTTATTAATAAGAATATTTTGTTATTGCTTTCGTCAATTAACTTAATATCCTAGGATATTCAAAATTATTGTAAATAATGTAAAATTTATAATGTCTATATATGACTTGGATGATTCAAACATTAACTAAAAAGATTTAATACAAACGAAAGAAAAAAGAAATCTCAGACCATAAAGTGATAGTATAAAGAAAAATTTAGAAAATAATCCAACCAATTATTTTCATCGATATAAGTCAATATATTCCTGTGATATCTAAAAATGTTATTTTATTAAAATTTGTTTGTTTTTTTTTTCATATAACGAAATATATAGGCAAGAAGTTTTAATTCTCTTAAGTAAAAATTAAATTATTATTGACATTATTATTATTAAAAGTGATATGATAATATTCGTTAAATGCGATGCGTAAATTGAATTTGGTAATCCATATGTATAATAATCATGAATAAAAAATTATTAAAATCAATATTTATTAAATTAAATGCAATTATATATAAGAATATAAAATAAAGTGAATTGTAAAACAAATATTTGATATAATTTAATACAAACATAAAAATCTAATTAATATAAACGTAATACTAAAAAGTATCTTTGATAATATATTTTTAAAGTTAAAAAATCCTTTACAATGAGGCATAAAAACATTTCAATAAATGTGTATCTGTGAAAAATTGCAATTTCAAGTTACTTGTATTTATAATAGGATTATAAAATTGTAGTAAATGTACTCAAAGTCAACAAAGAAGTCATAAAGTTAAAACTACCTTTATACTAACTGCCTTTATACCTCTATACACATGCTTTACGTAGGTTTTAACTTTTATCAACTCAATTATTACTTTTTCCCTACTTTCTCTTCGTGCTACTTAACCGCTTTAAAATTCTAAAGCGATATTCATTTTTTGATAAGTCTGATTGAAATCGGATTATTCTACTCATCGAAGTAGATCTCGTTTAAGATAATAGAAAAAAGTGAAATACGCCCAGCTAAATAAGCCAGACAGTAAAATGCGTCATTAAAAAAATAAAAAAAAAAAAAAAAAAAAAAAAAAATAAATAAAAAAAAAAAGATAAAAATATCTTTAATTAACTTTGTTCCACATTGCATTAAATATCTTAATGTAGCCAGTAACGTCAGCCGCGTAAATATCTTATAATAATACTAGAATATTCCTATTATAATTAAAATAGTGCTTTTATAATAATAAGGTCGTTTTTAATAGAAAACAAAAAAAAAAACAAAAATTTAGATTACATTATAAAGACTTTTAGTATAACTACTAATTTCTAGAAATTTAATATTCAAAACTTAAGTACAGCTGAGTTATTGAAGAAAATTTATTACATTGATTGAGATAGAGAATGGGGTAATAATGATGTTTAGTCACAATTCGGCCTACCGTACTCATTAATAATGTTGTTATAGTCAGCCCGTACGAGAGAGAAAACGAGAAAAGATTACCAAAAACTCCCTCCTAATAAAGCGTCGTTAATTATGTCCTGCTTCCACGCATAGGCTTCCAAGACATAATTATAATATAAAATATCAATAAAACCCCATACGAATCCTTCCTCTTGGATCCTACTGCAAACGTCGCTGCGCACCTATGTATATATAGCCATCCTTACATATACGTATTTATTTATTTATTTAAATGAATACAGTCTGAAGTGGCGATGTCCCGTATTTTGATCTTCGGAGCTACAACTAGGGGCATCGGGATATCGAGAAAAATAAAACCCTAAATAATATTTACTTACAAGTGCATGAAATTTTTCTTAAAGAAGCCCTTTCGAAAATGTATAGCGTTAAAGTTTTACAAATTACAACATTTTTAAATATTACAACATTAATACGGATTCTATTTTTAAATTACAGCTCAACTTTCTCACGTTCTTTTATATCATTCAATTGCATTTTTCTTATACAATTCTTGAAATAAAACTGTTCATAATTATTTTCTTACAATTGCAACAAAACAAAACAAAACAAAAAAGAAAAAAAAAGATGAAATAGAAAAGGAAAAAGAACTTCAAGTAAAATTGGTAAATTAGAAAATTTCAAGTATTGCTTTAAGAATCTACTGAGTATTTTTATAGTAATGTAAACTCCATGGAGTAAAATATTTATTTTTAATAAAACGTTTCCACTGTGAAATAGTCGAATTAAAATTAAGTGTAATTTACTATGTATTTACTGGTAGACTCGTTATTTCGAAAAATATTGACAAAAATATTTCTTGTTAATTAATCGGATAATATAAAAGTCGAGGAAATGCCGTAAATATACCAACATACGTTGCCGTAAAATACGTTTTAAGATAATAGTGAAAGCAATAAGTACGTAAATTTATTGACATTAAAGAAGAAATGTTGTTTCGTATATTAAAGTACATATCTTGTGAGAAGAAAATAAAATATTAAATCTCAATTAAAAAAAACAAAAAAAAAAACAAAAAAAAAAACAAAAAAAAACAACTCTTCTATTAAAATGAGCCATTTCACTTTATAATTGTACATATTCATTTTTTTTTACTAAATTAAAACGAACGTATTATGCCAATTAACATCTCGTTTATTTACTAAATAACACCTAACGTTGGGATAAAACAATCCCTAAAAGCGGTGATGAAATTGTTTCAAGACTATTTTATTCAATGGCACTCTACTGCTTATCAAGTGCTGCACTCTACGCAACTTTAGTTATAAGTGATATTAATTAGCTAATGTTACACAAGTACTAGAAAATTATTTCGTTTGTTAACAATCGATCCGAGCTCTAAGCTTCTTCAAACAGAATGACAAGGAGTGGCGCTCTACAAAGACAACGAATTCCGGACCAACAAAGTCCTTCGTCCCTAATTAAATTATCGTCTCGAAATTTAATTTATTTAACGCCACTGTGCAAGAAAGAAGCACATAAATAATACATAAACATTGACTTAGGAAAGAGTAGAGAATGCGAAATTTCATTTACATTTTTCTAACACTGATATGGATTTTTTTTTTTTTTTTTTTTTTTTCATTAATATTGTTAGGATTATAAGCGGTCGTGTATTGCTTCAAATCTCTATTTCACGTAGATTGCGGTCACAGGTTAATATGTGATTTAAAAATGATAAATGAATTGTTAAAACTTGAGTTTTTAGTGGATTCGGAAACGTGAATATAAATAACTATATTACGTGTTATCTTATGGAATGGTAAAGCAATACTAAGCCTGTAAAGGTAAAATTTTTTAAAATTTAAATGACGTAATTAAAATTTAACAAACAGCACAAATTAGTGAATTTAATATGTTTTAAAAAATACATGAATTGAAAGAATTTGTACATATTTTGTAATATAGGATAAACTCGTAAAGATTATCTTTATTTTCTTCGAGTTGGAATGACC
The DNA here is from genome assembly GCF_000503995.2 of Ceratosolen solmsi marchali. Lineage (NCBI taxonomy): Eukaryota > Metazoa > Arthropoda > Insecta > Hymenoptera > Agaonidae > Ceratosolen > Ceratosolen solmsi. The sequence continues at coordinate 5,508,174 of NW_011948424.1, read as the reverse complement.
GAATTTAGATTTTTAAAATGCACTTAATGAAATTGTATCAAATCATTATAATTCCCTACCAATATAAAGATTAAATTTATGTTGAACAAAATTTTCGATAGACATAATTTACAAAATTCTCAAATAATTATTGAAAATTAAATAAACTAATTTTTATATTATATCAGTTATAATTAAAATTTTATAACAATTTAAAGCCACCTATTCGTATATTGTCTATTAATATATTAATCTATTAATTTTAAATCAACTGAAATTCTATGACGATTTAACTTGATTTAAATTCATGTAGAAAAACTTTCAATAAAATGACGAAAAAGAGAACAAAATTTAAGATTTAATATTTACTAGAAATTACTAACGGACAGAATATTAAAGATGTTTTTCGACGAGATACAAGAATTGCAGAGATAGAAATTGTTTTCTTTTTATTTATAGACAGTAATGGAATAGTACTAAACTATAATTTATCCGAATTCAACTGTGCAAAAGAGAAGATAGCGTGCGTCTAAATTTGAAAACATCACATCATTATATTCTGTATAAGGTCGTAATAAATTAAATTCACAAATCTATTATAAAATAATATCTAACTGATCGATGCGAATTAGTTTTACTACGTAATATATTAAAAATGAATGGACAATTAGGCAATTAATTTACTACAAAAAAGTACAAAAAAAAAAAAAAAAAAAAAGAGCCAAAGAAATATTATATAGAATTAGAAAATCATTATAGCTAGAAAAAGTTTATCTTAATGTTTAATAGAACTACGTTTACACTTGAGTCAATTTTGAAATTATTGATGTCGTTAGCAGAAAAGATAAATACAGCAATTCACCTAATTTCAGTAATGTTTTTACGAATCTGAAGAAATTCAATTTGAAGGATTTATGCTTTTGAGGTATTTATTTTAGTACGATCATTCTTAAATGCTTACGATTATTGTTTAAAGTAAATGAAAAGAAGTAAATCTTGTATTTTTTAATAATGTAATAATTAATGATTTTATGAGGACGAGTTAGAGGGAAATTACGACGAAATGTAAAGAAAAAAGCAATTAACTCATAATCTCTATTAAAATGCGGCTAGCCACCGTTTTTGATCCACGTTGAGAAATTATTAGATGAGGAAATGGGGGAAAGGGGTGACCACATATGAGATAAGCACCAACACATTTTTGTTATTTGTTTTGTTAATTGGACTGACGATACGGTAGTTATTATTTTGATAAAAAAGGAAATAATCAATGCAAAAAATTGAATGTTCGGAAGTTTAAGAGATATATCTTCCATGTTTTATATTCTATACAAAGCAAATGAAAAATCCTTAAAAATATGTATTTGTTTTAACCAAATTACTATTAGTTATTTAAAATCAAATATAATTTGGTATTATATCATATTATGTTTTATTTAGAATAAATTGAACGATAAAAATCTGAAATAGAAGTGAATGATTGGTGATCACTATCCGAATAGCCGACTCTCTGTTGTCTAAGGTTGATAGAAGAATGTAAATAGGTAACCTTGCAAAGGGTTGATTGAAAACGATACTTGTTACATGCCATGAGAAAGTCGGTGTGGTCGAAGAAAAGAGGAAGTAAAAGAAAGGCAACTTTGATTGCTCTTCCCAACGGTAGACGCTGCGGTTATATACGGTTGGAGTTCGGGGATTGAGGGAGAGACAAAGATAGAGATTGAGTGAGTGTGTAGTCGGGGCAGGGGGAAGGGGAGCAAAACCATCAGTGGTGAGTTTCACCAACCATAACATTGTTGTCGATGGTTGTGATATAACTTTTCCGAGACGTGTCCCGGTCCATTCGATAACTTTCCTTCTGTTTCGATGTTTGGACATTTTCCACAAGGATAGGCCCATCGCATTTAACAGAAGCGAAGCCGTAGCTATATAGGATATATCTATCATTCCTGTTCGCTCTCTCTCTCTCTCTCTATCTCTCTCTCTCTCTCTCCCTCTCTCTCTCTACGAGTTTTTACATTGTTTACATCGTGTTATCTAATTCTTTATTTTTAACACGTCTCGATTATAAGTCTTTGGCTTATTTTGAAAACTCTTGCCCAAACGAATAGATGAACGAATATAGAAGATGTATATTCTCTAGGGCGTATCAAACCTTTTGCAAAAATTATTCACTATCAATTTATAATATCAATAATGTATGGCAAATTTCTATATATTTGTGTTGAAAAAATAATTTAAATAGAGGATGAAAAAGAGTATAGTTATCATGATAAATTTATTCGTGCAATACATATTTAATATATTTAATGTTTTATAATCTGATTTATTTCATGAAACGAATATAAATGTTCTAATAAAAAAAACGTTTTTCACTCGTCAAATATAAAAAAAATTTTTTTATAAAATCACTTTCTTATGTTGGTAAATTCGCGGAATACAATAATAAAATGTAACTTTCATATTTGCTTTAATGCTTCTATGTTAAAATAAAATGAAAAAGACCATTTCAATAATAAGAATGCTAACTTTTTTTTTCTATCGAGAAGATCATCTTCTTATAGTAAAACAAACAGGTTAAAGGGTATTTGTGAATATATCACTATTTATAATTTACGAATCTCTTCCATCATCAGATCATAAAAACTGATGGAAATAAACATAATTTATATGTTAAATTTAATCTTTGGTCTAATAACTAAATCAATATAATGAATTTTTCTAGATGGAATAGTGTAATTGAGAAACCAGTTTAATGACAAAAACAATGAAATTAATTAAAAATCATTAACTTTGTAAAATATTAGTAATGGACAATATAGAAATCTCACATGTTATCAGACAGTTATAAAACAGAAAATAGAATTATAATTACAAGTTAAATTATTCATAAAGTAATTAATATAACTACATATCTAAAACTGTATAATATGAAATTCATATATTAGAACTGATTTAAATAATTAAGTAAACATAATAATTGTTACATATGGGAATCTATATAATTACACAACATTTCAATGGAATATAATATACGAAACTAGGAATATGCGAAATCGGATAAAATTGTAAGCAAATGATCAAGTCGTGTATTTATTCAATGCAAATATAACGAGAGAGAGAGAGAGAGAGAGAGAGAGAGAGAGAAGAGAGAGATACGCCGAGTAGATTATATTACAAGGACAACACTTTTCTAAAGTTGGATAATTTATTATCGAATCAATATAGGAAAATTTACATACAATTTATTCTTATAATGTACCTACATTTTTTATAATACTAAAGTCAGAAGCAAAGTATTGATATTTTAGTAAACTTCAAAATAAAATTACAATTTGTTAATACTTATAATCCACGACAAATTTTGATGATGATAATCTACATTCGGAATTTTAGCATAAACTTAAGATCGAAAAGATTTATGCTTTTAAGTAAATGCTACTCAACACAAAAACTAAATATGTAAAGTTTCAAACAATAAGGTTATTTTCTAGATAAATATGAAACTGGAAAAAATAAAATAAAAGAAGATCAATTCAAATGTTTTCAAAAAGTACAACGTATAAATAAAAAGAAGTGACGTAGGTAATAAAATTTTTTTTACTTAAATAAAAGGTGAAAAAAATATTTATATAAAATTTAATGATCTAAATAAAAACATATTTTAAAAATTGTAGAATATGTTTAAATATTGATGTGAATATTTTTAAAAAAATCATCTATAAAATTATTGTTTCCTCAATTTACATCGTTACAGACTTTAGTTAGTCTAGTCTATTATATCTTCAATGTCATGCAAGAAGTCTTTTTTTTTTATTTATTTTTTTTTTTTTCAAGTAAATGATTGAAAATATCATATTTTGTATTTATAAATTGAATTTTAATAGCGTCAATTTACTGAAATATGGCAAATATTCAAAACAGTAAAGAATAATAAATACAGTAAATAAACACACAATACAGAGTTCAATGTTTAATTTCAATATTTAATAATAAAATATATTTACTATTTTAATGAATATATACATTTAAATATAAATCCTCTCGTCTATTGTCGAGACGTAAAAACTTTAATTATATGCATCTTGATTATACATAAATACATCTAATTCTAGAAATTTAGAAACTCATTAAATTACAGTCAACATTATATTCTCTACCCACTTAAAGAGAGGTAGTTTGAATGAGAAAAACAGAGAGAGACGGCGAGTGAAAGAGCGAAATTGAGAAGGAAAGTATGCGAATAGAAAGAGAAATGAAGCTCCATATAGATATACAGTCTGAATAGACAAGAGCATAGAATTACTTTTAAATTAGCATTTCTACATATACATTAATGAAGACGTTAATCAGACATTATATATAATCTATATACTTAAAATATATATTAGAATATAAGCATTATTGTATCAACAAATTATAATTTGTACCGAATTTTTATTATTAATTTGTTGTTTATTTAAAAGGAAAAAAAGCAAGAAAATTAAAAATTAAAATTACCTTTGCCGAAACTTTTTACTTAAAAAACTCGAAACTTTTTGCATCATAAGAAATACTAAATAGCATAATAAATACTTTAGGAAAACTTTATTTTTCAAATTTTAGAAAAAATAATTTCTTTTAATTGCATATAGAATAATATTTTTTAATCCCAGAATGATGACTTACCAATAAGTAATAAAAAAAAAAAAAATAAGAAAATTATTTAAAACTGATTTAAAAACTAATGCACAATTTTAAAAGTTCTGACAATGTATTCTGACGATAGAGATTAAATAAATTATAAATTTATAAAACAAAAGACACTCAAAAGTTAAATTATTGAAATTTATATTACAAAAAATAAGGAAAGGTTTATTTTAAATGATATCTCACACTTTTCATATTTAATGGCCATTATAATAAAATTACAAAGGTTTGGATTAGTATAAAGCAGATTAAGTATTATAAAAGATTTAAATACTATTATTTATCTGATTATTCATCTTTCGTACTACAGATGGATTCATTTTTAATAAGCTCGAGGTCTTATCTTTATAGCAGTAAATTATATAATTAATAGTATGTGATTAACATTTTTAATGATGAATAGCGTTTTTATATTTAGATTTTTTTTTATTTTTTTCTATACAATAATCATTTTAGCATTCAAAGAACCTTTAAAACATTAAATATCCGCTTTATAATTCAAGATCGTAAATTAAGTAAAATTTTAACTAATAAAAACTATTAGTGAAGCGATAGGGTTAAATAGAGTTACAGGGAACGAAAGAAAATGCGAGAGAACAGAGAAAGAGAGAGAGAGAGAGAGAGGGAGAGAGCACGTGATATAAAAAAAATTAATCAGTTTTTGAAACATACATTTGATTTGTAAATTGACACATATCAATGGAATTTATTTCTTCCAAATTTTCCAAATACACTAATATAATATGTGATAGAATATAGATTGCGTTCTTATGTAGAAATACTAAAGTTACTTAAGAATAGATATATAAGAAATCAATATAAGAAATTTAAACTTTCTAATTTTAAATCTAATTTATAGAAATATACAGTAATATGCAATTATTTTTCCTAAAATAAGAGTAGAATAATTGTTAAATAAAAACATGCATGGAAACGAATGTGAAAGAAATAATCATTTAATAAAGTCGAAGCAAATTGTTACACATGTATATATGTATATATATATATATATAATTGATATTATAAATTATAATTGACAAACTTTTTCATAAATATTTTAAAGACATAATAGAATTAACAGAGCTTCACAAATATTCATTTAAGAAAATAGTGTACCTAACGATACTGTAATGTAAAACATGATGACTAAATTAATTTCGGAAAATAAACTATATATGAAGATCATTATTTATTGCATTTAAATAATATTCCAACTATCAAATAATTATATTATTTATCGAATAGGATCCATTCAACGCGACGTTTGCATATGTTATTCTGAATAATCGATATTATTAATAATATCCAGACATCTTATTATCGATTATTCGGCTTTTATACATAGTAGTCGATACGTTCTTTTATCAAATTATAAATATAAAAAACCATTTTTGCCATTTGCAAATGAAAATAATATATTTTGTTTTTCATTACGGTAACATAATTTAAAAACTGACGATTACGACATTTGGGAAATTGAGTGAATAAAAATTATAAAAAAATTTTAACAACTTAATGGTACCTTTGATACCTAAAATAAGAAGAGGTTTATTGAAAAACATAACTTGCTTACAAAAAATAAAAAAAAAATTAAAATAATTATATATCAGTAATTTATTTGAATAATTGTAAAGCTATAACTCTAATTATTTCATTAGAAATTTGATTATGCAAAGTGTTTAATTAATTTTAAATTTAGCCCACTGGCAACGAAAAATATAAAATATGTGATTATAATAAGTTTTATAAATATACGTAATGAAAGAAACTGCTAATTGGATTAAAGTAAAAAAGAAAACACGTGAGAGAATTTTGCAAAACGAAAACGTAAAGCTCTTAATCATCTGGCATATCGGTATAGCATGCTAATTAAACTGAAAAATGATCTTATGCGTGAGAGAAAAATTAATAATATCGAAAAAAAAATTCAACCGCACCCAAAAACCTACGTGTCCACGTATGGGAACGAAGCATAATCGAATTTCAAACATAACAACAGCGCATCCACAACCCATCAACACGACGACAAACCGAAACGTGCTTGCACATATATCGCGTGACAAGTGAAAATTAGGAATGCCCACGACTTGTATGATGCATAGCTCTTGCTTATTAGATGCCCATGATTAATTGCTGTTGAAAAATGCATGTGCAAAAATGCCCAACAACAAAACCATAAACATCGCATTATTATTCATTTCACATCCACGAGCATATCTCGCACATATTCACAAATCGATCATTCAGCAAACATATAAATATCGCGGACGAGAAATGACCTGCAACTTGATGCGGTTCACGACATTATATTCGCGGCAACAGCTTCATTTATTATTTAAAATATTCCACCGTAATTATAGGAATTGCATGATTGTATTGCGAAATAGCCGTAGCCTATTTATCAATTAGATTTTATTTTTCATGATTTATGTGCTTCTACGGTTTCATACTTTTTACATATCAATACAGTATAATTATACGTAATATAATGATTATAATAGAGTGAAGGATAACTATAATAATTATTAAATTAATGTTTTAATTTCTCATTGATAGAGAATATCTGAGAAACATCAAATTGTATTTATTCAAATAAGATTTCAATATAAAATAACATAGCCAAACGAGTAATCCAAATAATCTAAATAAAGTTCATTAAGCTCGAGAGTACAAGTTTATTGATAAGAGTAATTGTAGTTAAATTACGTTTATATGCCTCTCAATGTAGAATTTTATAATAATAAACTGTAAGTTAAGGAATCTTTTTAATAGAAAAGCTTTACTAGTGTTTTATTTGGTCACTTTAAATTCAATTGACTTAATGACTTTCAAGATACCATTATATTATCATAGAACTTATTTCGTTTAGTAATTTAAAATTATCACTCTTATAATGATAAAGATAAATTAATATTTCAATAAAATAAAAATTTTTCATTTTCTTTTTCACAAAATTTTCTATAAAATTCACTCGCTAATAAATGTCCATGATGTAAAGGTAATATTTTTTATTATAAAATTTTTTAATCTAAAATTTCATCTTTACTCGAATTAATATTATGTAAAATTTCGATTGTATATAAAACTAAAGCACATCATAATATTTCTCGAATACGTATAAAATATTCTTAGCTGATGTTTTAACATTCTTTTGACCTGCAGTACGCATCTTAAAAATTTGCATACAATTATCCTTTATTACACATTAAGCTTCTTGTTTGAAGTTATAAGTCTATTCGGTTTATATTTTCTATTCTCTCTTTCTCTCTCTCTCTCTCTCTCTCTGTACACACACACACACACACACACACACTCTCACGCACACGCACACGCGGACACAAATAATAATCATAAAAAAGCCAACGCTTGGCTACAAGACTCTTTAAAGTAGTTTGAAAATTATTATTGTCAGCGCACTATTATCGCCATCCATAGTATGCTTACAAAAAGTCAGGATTAGCTCCTGTAAGGAATAATAGCTATTCGTAAAAACGTCTTTATACACGCTCATGCATTTTTCCTTACGTGCTTTCGATGTCTAATCATTTAGTACATAATTATCATAATTTTCTATGTCCCGTATAAAAATATTATTTTTTATGAAAATCTAGCTGGAATTTATCTACAAGTGCTATTAATAAATGTTGAAGGTAATTGTGAGAAAAATTACTCTTTGTAAAAACATAAGAACAATAAATTATCCAGTTAATATGGAGAATTTGAAAATGCAAAATTTTCAACGTAGAAATATGTATTAATTATCATCTGTCAAATTCGCTCACACAGACACATACATAATTGCATATTAATTTATTATGTGCACTGTTAATATGAATTAAAATTAACTGACTAAGCAAGCAACATTTATTTACATAAAATTTTTTTTCTATTTTTTTTTAAACATTTATTGAAAAAAATATTTATTACACTATAATTATAACATTTATGTGATTAATTAAGGAGATAATATAATATAGAAGAATCATTAAAGCTAGACATTATGTTTGTTAAATAGATGTAAATTAATGTATTATTTGTAATTATTAGCTAAGATTAGTCTGAATTCGAAAAAAAAAAAGATTTATTAACATTTCACGTGGATCTAAAAACTTGTAAATAATTTTATTAATTTAAAATATATCTATTACATTCATTTCTCATTATATAATTATTTTGAATTTGATTCATATCGTAAATAAAATTAATCTAAGGCTTTAATTTTTTTTTCCATATTACAATTTTTATAATATCATAATGAATAATTATTACAAATATTATATAGATTAATATTTTCTGAGAGTTCCGAAACTCTAGCATTGTCCACTTAAATCGATTATTAACTTTAAAATTTATAGAGAATTTTTTTATGATTACGTACTGCATAAATTTATATACTTTCAAAACAATTAAAATGAAATAATCTAATTTTTTTTATGAAAATTATGTTAAATTTTTCATTAAAATTTAGCAATATTCATATTATAGGATTTCATAAAAATAATAATAGAACAATATTTATAAATTAATGATTAACTGCTGCATTTTATTAAAAATGGAAATGTTGAAAAACTTAATTGTTTAAATATTTAATTATTTATTATTTCCTTTAGTCTTTAGCGGCAGAAATATCTCAAACAATTATATTATGTAAATTGATAATTCAATTTTATTCGCCATTAGCCTTTATCCAACTTTTAACTATAATAATCACTTGTAAAGACAAATATTTATAGAATTCCACGGAATTCTCTTTCGACTTCAATTTATAGTATTCGACTTCAATATTATAGTATCAGCATACATTTTATTATACTTAAATTATACAATATAAATAATAATTTCATAATACATGATATTTTATTTTTATTAATTTGTTTTATCGGTTATATTATTTATTATAATTAAATTACACGCAGTGATGGAAATTATTTTTGAAATCTCAAATTTTTTAATTAATATTTAATATCCTTCAGTATGATTAGTTTTCTTACAACGTATTTATCGAATGGAATAAATTTTTCATATATAACTTTTGTATCATAACAATATAAGCATCAACAATATTTTTTTCTTTTCAAATTTATAGTTTTCCAATGAACATTTTAGTTTTCAAGTAGTATAAAATTTAATGAAAGTAAATCTATAAATTTTATCGTTTATTTGTACAATATTATACAGCTGCCATCTAGTAATGTAATGTAAAAATATTTAATATTATATTTAAGATAATTATTAATACTGATATTAAATATTAATAATATATTTATTGAATAAATACATTACTTTGTCAGTGCATACGATCAAGTTTAATGATATAATTGCAATGCCAGTTTTAAAGAACCAACCGACACAACAGGAAATTGAGATCAATTCAAAGCATTTTACATGCGCACAGTTTAATCAGTCCAAAGGTCTATAGTTAATGAAGATAAAGATGTTCTCAATGTTTCGTCTAGTAATATTTATTGATCAATGAGTATATTTTTTAAAAAGGGCTGGTCGGACATCTAAGAACATTGCTCTTTATATATTGAAATATTGGCTTTGCTAACCTGAGTTGAGAAGATGAGTTAAAAAAAAAAAGATGAGGGTTAGAGAGAGACAGAGAGAGAGAGAGAGAGAGACAGAGAGAGGGGGGTGGGAGAAATAGAGAGAGAACGCAAGCATAAAGTGAAATATCGGGACCTCCGAGTTCCAGCATCAAAGTGCAAAGAATTTTTACGCCACGATAAGCAATTATTGAATCTTACATTTGAATCTACCGCGGTACCATATGAAGTGAGACAGATTGACTGTCTTCTTGCATTTTGTCTTGCTTCTCTATTGATACGTATGAGATTCAAGAAAATCTTGCAGACCGTCATACTTTCTTCTTAACTTTCTGCTGACATGTGTTATATTTTTTCGAATTTACGAATAGTGTATCTAGGACTTATGACGTAAGCCGTGTGACGGATTTTTCAGAGAGACATAAATAAATCGATTTTTATTCATAGAAATTATTTTTGCAATGATTAAAAACTGGCACAAAAGTACTGACGCGTAATCGGATTGCATAATTAATAATGAAGATTTTGATATTTGTATATTCGCTGTTATTGAAAAATTAACTTTTATATTCATTGCAATGGTATTCATAGTTTTATTAATGTTGAATTTATTGAAGTTTAATTAACGATGATTATTTCAATTATTTAAATCATTTGAAATCATTTTCAAATATCTATTTCAGTAGGGAATACGTAAAACTGCAAATCATTATTGCTCGTATTAATATAAGCAAATTCATTGGGCGAAGAAAGAAAGATGTCGTAATCATCATCTTTTTAAAGTTTCTTTCATTTACTTTTATCTTTTATTTAGTCCATTAAATGATATTTTATGTTCAAGTTTAAGAACTAACTTTTCCATCCAGTAATGTACATCTTTTAATTGACTTTATAATCTTTACTCCGAAATTCTTACATCAGCTTATTATATTTTGTTTTTATTTTCCCTACTTTCTTCATTTAGGCTTTAAAAAAATATTTTTCTTTGTAATTTGAAAACTTAAAGGACGTTGAATTACTTGTACTTTATACTTTGATTTTCTATTATGTAATTTCACATAATTATCATTAGAACATTATTATTCCAGAAACTTTAAAGTTTATCTCATTGTAAGTTTAAATAGCTATAAAGATTATTAATTTTTTCAGAATTTAAAATTGAATTGTTAATATAATCTACTTATATGTATTATAATTCTTTGTCAATTTATGTAATTATGATTGTAATATTTGAAGATTAATTCTTATTTGTTAATTTTCTCGAAAACAACAATTTATTAGAAGAATATATTACAATTTATTTATTCATATTTTCCGGTTAAATGTAAAGTTTTAGATGAATTTCGTGTTTCCTGTGAAGAATTACATATTCAGTTAATGAGTTACTTTCAACTAATATTAATTATATTCAAGCATCCAGTTAGATTCTAAATTACGATTTCCTTACATAAATAATATAGACATACATATAAATATAGAAATATGTATTTATATAAATAGAAACTATTCAATATGGATCGTCTGCATTCTCGTCTTAGAATTCAATTTATTATTTTTAAAACGTTCAACTTTTCTCCGACATATATATATATTTCGTCATATATTTAAAAAGTTTTTTTAATATTCGCTTTGTTTCGGATTTATTAAGAAAATTCGTTCAAAACCAGTTATTCGTTTAAAACAACAATAATTTTTAATAATCTATACGTATTACACTTTAACTTTAATTAGATTGCATTAATTTCATGTTAAATAATATTTTCGTATTTAAGAATGGAATAATAATTTCAAAATTATTGTAATTGAATTGTATGAGAAAAATCAATAAAATTTAATTAACTATTTTGAAAAACATGCTTCTTTAATAGGATTTATATTCCGCATATTTTATTATTCGTATTGTCATAATTCATCGCAGGAATATGCTAAAATATCTTTTTTATTCAGAATAACTTTTACTGAATAATATATTTAATAGGACTTTATAATAGAGATGAAGGATATTGTAGCCGTGTAACTGTTAAAATAGCGTTTAAACTATTTGTTAATGATTGAAGTCCAATTAAATTTTTCCATTTATGGCATGTAACGACTTTATTTCAATTGATACAAATGAATCAATGAGTTTGTTATATTAATGCTACGTCTACTCACGTGATATAATTAAGCTGTCAACATTTGTTTAAAAATTTTATTTTTGAAAATCTCGTAAATATAGGTTTTTTGTTTTTGCAAAACTATTATACTTTGAATTTAAATTTCATTTAAATAAAATCGTAACACATTAATCTTCAGTGGCTTTGAAAGTTAACATTAGCTACACAAATGTATATAATCATATATTTTTGTTTTAATACAATTTCATCGGCGAAATAATTTCTTATTTTTATTTTCTACTAAAATTTTGTTTATTTAATTTGTGCAATTATTATAGCTCAATTTTTATTACACTTGCTTCAAGAAAATCTTATTAAAACAATCATATTAATAGTATTTGCATATATATATATATATATATATCTACATATCAGTATTTTAAATTTACAGTATTTTTTTTATTTTTTATGTTTTTTTTTCGTATCTTTTACACTTTTTATTGAACCATCATTTTTAAAAACTTTTTATTGAAAAACATTATAATTTTTATAATCTTTTTACTAATTTTTTTTTTACACTATATGAATTTCCAATGCTTTTAACTCGTCACTTTTTATTATTCTTGAAACTTTCGAATATTTCAAATATGGTAAGGATTTTAATTAGATATTTTATTTCTTGCTCTTTTTAAAGTAAAAGCATTTTTATAGCTAATAATAAACAATAATGTAAATCATACTTTATAAATTCTAAAGACTTCTATAATTTTTACACTTTATTGGTCAAATGGCGAAAGTTGAAATGTTTGAATAATTAAAGGTAATTTTCATAATTATATGGAGAAAAATATCTTGAGACATATGGATGACTGCGTATTGGCATTTATATTTTTGAGAAAGGGTCCTTGTATAATAAAATTCTAAGAAGAAAATGGATAGCGATCGTTATATGAAAAATAAAGCTATACAACATTTTAATTAGCGAATATTTTGTTCGAGTAAATATTCAATTCAATAATTCATTCTTATTGTCGCTACACAGTTGTTTTAAGCAATCAAAAAAAAAAATTCAAATTCCGCACTGAATTGTCGTCATTTTTTCAACAATAAGAACTTGTGAATAAAATTTTACAGTAGTTATGCTGGTCAAAAATAGCTGGACGCCTACCATTCATAAGCTTAATCTTTCTAATCATGGACATCCGCTAATTCTGACATGTGAGTATAGCAATCTATCCCTCGAACACAATCATTTCATTTTTAAAATGGCTCGATCGTTAACTCGTTTATCTGTTTATTAAATTTTTGTCAGCATTGTTAATCTACTCGGATTATAAACATTGCATACTTACTTAGCGCTCCACAGTTATACATTCATCGATTGCGCTCCACAGATATACATTCATCTATTTATCTTATTTATATATATATATATATATATATATATATATATATATATAATTAAAAGATTCAGATTGCATAATTTTTCAAGTATAATCGATATTTGTTTCTACATGACTAAAGTTTACCTAGATAACCTCATCATAATCTTACACAAACTTCTTCACTTACCTCCTTATTTAATTATATATTTTACTTACCTTGGATATTTGAAGATCTCGCAGTATATGGATTTAAAGTGGTATCGACATTAAGTTGTCAAATAAATAAAATACTCTTAAAAATTAAATTAATTGATAGGATTAATTAATTTACATTATTCAATTAAGTAATAGGAGTGCTGCTGATTTTGTTATAATGTATAGTTTACGTATGGATATTGTTCAATAAAAATTCGTGAATTTTTTACAGTTAAAATTGTATTTATTAACGTTTTAAAAATCTATCATGAAAATTTCGAAGAAATGCTATATAATTCGATAATTGCTCGTTACCACTGTCACGCCGATAATCCACAAATAATATAATCTACGATAATTGATTAAGCCAGGATTATCAATCCCAACACTTGTATCAAATAATAATGAGAGCAGTGGAAATTAATAGTCTAATGAAAAACAATTTTTGTCCAAAGAGCTCTTACGTAAGCTTTGCAGACTTCCATATCTTACGTAGAAAACTTCATTAGACGAATTCTGGTAAAGGTAGGATCATTAAATATTCACATATACTTGGATCTCAATCAAATCGATCCGATGAACCTCGTCTGTATCTCGAAGGAAAATTGAGAATTTGCAAATGCCTTCGTCGCTTAAATTAGTCTCCTCCTCTCTCACTCTTCTCCCCCCCCCCACCATTATAAAGGTGTTAAGTGAGTTTTGTCCAGGGCAGGAGACGCCAACAACTCTGACGCACTCAAGGCAGTCTGGCTACGAGCCAAGGTAGCTTACCGGTACGCTTGAAAGACCAATAGTCGTAAAGGAGTTTCCCAAGGATGAGAAAAATCAACGAGCCAAGGAAAATATTGAGAATATCCAGTGGATAAATCCAGTAGTTGTCGTCCGGGGGTACGCAAATTTCCGTTCTCGATAATTCGCGAATCTAGAGGTGATGAAGTACAGTCAATTGATAGACATTAATACGCTGGTTGTTCGAACGAAGCTCTTATCGATGGTAATTAAAGTAAATATCTTTTATAATTTCCTTACTTAAAAGTCTGAAAGTACGTGTAACGTTATTTCAATTCGAGATTGCAATGTTACCACGATTATTCGGCGATATCGAGGACGATAATTGAAAATTGAGAATGCAATCCGTGCACCGCTGTATCATTCGTTGAGCAAAATGCCAAAGCTAATATTGATAAGGAATTTTTTTTTTGCAAAAAATATCTCAATTCGATGTGACATTACCGCGAAAATGTCAAAAAAAAAAAGAAAAAAAAAGAAAAAAAAATCAGTAAATATCTGGGAGTCACAATAACCTGTTTGTCAGCAAATTCGTTGTTTCCCGTTGGCGAGCACCTGACATCGCTTATATCCTTGACCAAATTTCCATATTTTATTAACAATTCCTGAAATCCCGGCGTAAACTGGCAGTCGCATCTCCATGGATTGTTACCCAAATACAGACTTACCGCATTTTCACTGTGCGGCAAAACATTCTCCAAAGCGTACGTTGGAAACTTAAATAAGGCAAAAGATAAAACAATTATAATTATGTATAACAATTGTCACATCAAAGATAGCGGAATTAAATAGTATAATTAATTATGCTATGATTAATTTTTATCGATGGAGCGAAAATAATATATCTTTATGAAAACGGAGATAAATGTGCGATGATAAGGTTGAGAATAAGCGAGAGGAACAAGGTGCGAGGGTACATTTTGACTAAAATGATAGAAAAAGTATCGTGAGATAATAGTATTATAATTTCGTGCATAGATCGAACGAAGCAAATACACGGCCTTCTTCATCAGTTTTTAAAATCTCATATCAATTAAGAAAAATTAAAGCTTCCGCGAAGGAAATAAACGTTTATCACCAAATCTTAAATAACATAGATTGCGAGAAGATTATTAAAATGCTGGATGCTAAAAATTATAAAAAAATAATTACAAATAATTTTTTATGCTTTCGTGGAAAAGGCTGCCGCCTATTAATGAGAGCCGCTATTCGCCATACAAATATACTTCTTACATTAAGATGCATTAAAAACAATAAGCAACATGAAGTTTAACAAAATACTTTTTACACACGTCGGTTAATTTATTACCGCGCAGACTAAGAAGCCGAAACTGCTCGAGCCAATATGTGCCGTCCAGCAAATTTACGCTCTCGACGTTATTGTTGTCCAGGTAGAGATCAAGAACACGCTTGTACTGAGAATTGAACTTGAGAGGGGCCAAGTCACTGATCTGTGAAATAGAATTTCACTTTATGTCGCTGCCCAATGTATGGAGATAAATTTGACGTCAACATCCATATCCGCGAGTGATATAGCAATTCACACTTAATCATTAATAATTACACGTTTTTAATATTTTATGCTTTTTATGCTGGCACAATAAGTCCATTAGTATTAAGTTTATTGTCATTTCTCAGTCAATTTTTTCATGTTAATCGATAAAATTGTTTATACGAGTTGAAGTTTAAAAAAAAAAAATTTAATTTAATGGCAAACAATGTGCTTCTTGTCAACTTGGAATACCAATATAGTATTATCGTGCCCATATACTCGTCCAGCGTCTTCAATTCATATATCCTTATACCAATACTTACGGTAATAGCTTAATATCAATCTTGTTTCGTGATAGATTGTTATCTAACCTCATGATAAACATGTATTCGGCAATGACGATAAAAGCCGATTAAGGGGCTTCTGGAGGGCTAATACGCTGGATATTGGCACTCGTTGGCAAGTAAAGCGCGTGAAAATAAACGCGTCAAGTCAAGTCAACGAACGAATCAATTGTAAAATTAAACCAGTCAGCTACGTCACTCACTTAGATCATATAATCGATCTTAAAATATAAATCGAGCTGCAAGAGCTCCGATCCTTATTCCATAAATCTCGTTTGATCGTTCGACCCGATGATACTGCTTTATTAAAGACGCGCGCCGTTCCTACGCCCAACGGCTCACTCTCCGACATAAATTTATCCGCTAAATTTATTTTACTCATCATCCGGTCCTCTCGTTCCCCAAATTGGTCGATCATCGCGTCACTTACGCACTTATCGGCGCAGCGAAGGTGACGCGCTTAGACGTACAGCATAAGTACCTCGTTGCCCTCGAGATGCAGTGTGGTGGTGTCCGTGGGCAGGGAGCTCGGCATATTGGTAAGACCGCGATGGCTGCAGTTGACGGATGCGAAAGCCATAAACTGCCGATGACGAGTCTGTAGTCCTGGAGCCGCTCTGTTAACGACGTAGACGAGCTCGCAGTCGCAGACGCTCAGTTGCCGGCACTCCCGACGCAGCCGCTAGTGTGGCATAAGTCGCGCGTTACTACCTCGGAGATTCTCGGGACGTGTGCTAGGAGAAGAGGGTCGCTTGGAAGAAAAACTCTGGGAAAAAAAAAGGCGGCGAGACTCGATTGGGACGAACGTTCGGGGAATTGGACTTGCGGCGGGAGGGGATGCGCGAGAAATATCTCGTTGCTCGCCCTTGATTAATGGATGCCTACGTATGTAATACGTTCTTTTGGAATATTTTACTTTTGGCGGGGTAAGGTGTCGGGCATGGATGAAATGTGACTCGTTAAATGGAAGAAAAGGAGAAGAGGAAATAACCCTGGTATATTTAACTGCCGAATCGATAAACGATTGTACGTCATTCGCGTAAGCTGCGTCCTAGGCAGTTTATCCGAATGGGTTTTGCATTTTGTACGTAAAGAATTAAAGCTTCGTTTAAGATATCTTTAAGCTCGCTTGGTTCGGCATTTTACCCGCCTTTAAAGCCGATTTGAGTAATAATTATCGAATAAATGTTCAATCTTAAATAAAGAGCCGTTATTCCAATGATGTATATTATTATTATTATTTTTTTTTTTTCAATTTCGACAGCTCGTATATAGCGTGTAGTTGAAAATACAAAAGATAATTAAAATCTCGAGCTTTGAGAATCTTAAAATTTTATCTACGGGCTACGTTGCTGTTAAATTAAATGTTTTTAAACTATCTCATAAGAGTCTGGTGGAAGTGACCCTACAAAATGCCTGTTAATGTTTGGCATTTCATGAAGACAAACTTAAATTAAAGCTTTAAGCTCTGATATTGTAAATCCTTCCTACATTTAAGTATCCCCGTCGTTCGATAAACATTGAAAATTGTAACATAAAATATTTTACGCGCTTTCCTATAGTAATTAATGGGATGCGTGATTGGTCTGCTCCATCGAAGCAGTGCACAGCATAAACGAAGGATCCTGTGTTTTTAGAGCAACGCCGAATTGACTTGATTTTATAAAAAGAAAACACCTTTTTTCTCCAAAAAACGCCAAATTTGCTTTTTTTTTAAAAAAAAAAACCCCTTTTAAAAAAAAAAAAAAAAAAAAAAAAAAAAAAAAAAGAATAAGTAAATAAATAAATAAAATTTTATTTATTATAGCTCATAGAATAGGAATTAAATATATAATATTTCCAAATTAATTGAAATTTAACGCATTCTATTAAAGTATTATTTACGTACAAACTGTCGCAAGACCTCTTCGTTATATATGAATCGTTATTTATTCGAAAATACCCAATATCCGATATTGTATATATCAATGTATCTCGGCTGCTACATTCAAAACTCAAATTAGTTTCTGTTTAGGAAAAAAAAAAAAAAAAAAAAAAAAAAAAAAAAAATTCACGACTACCAAGCACGACGCGTAAAAGTTTTTGTTATTAATATATTTTCCCTGCACTGTTAAAAGTACGATGTAGAGGGACAATATTCTTTAAAATCTTTTTAAAATCTTTTTCATCTAGCTGCAAGTGCTACGCTTACCTGTATAACTTCCATAACAGGGAGAAGGGGTCGTCCTTTATAAGGCGTTGAGCATCGTAACTCCTCCCTGTCTGCCACACGACTTACTAAAGCATCGAACGTCGGGTTCACGAGCCAAGCCGATGTATCATCGCATCTCCAATGATTTCCTTTTTACATTCATCAAACGTTATACATATGCATGGAAAACAATAATTTTTCTACATTATTTCTATTTAAATATGAAGCTAGTCGAAATAAAATAACAATAACAATAGCCATAATTTTAATTGTATTATATATAAAAAAAAAAAAAAAAAAAAAAAAAAACATCTATTAATATTTAATTGTAAATGAAAATTAAATAACTAGAACATTATTTAACAATTACATTGCCCATTGAATAACATTTACATTGCCCTTGGAGAGATATCGATTGTGATAAACGAACTTTTGTTGATAACAAAGCAATGTCTTTCTTTCAATAAATGCTATTTTGTTATAATTAATTGTATTTAAAATTCATAAAAATTTTTCAAAAATTTAATTATATTTCATGCGTATACTTAGCAAAACAATCACTTTGCCCTTACTTACATTATTTGCATGAGCAGAGAGTCAGTTGTACTCGTATTTCTAATATAAAATTCTTCGGTCCCATATGATTTTAGAACTTACAATATGGCAGGGACATTTTTTTATTATTACGTAATAAATCTACTTTAAAGTTATATAATAGATTTTCCTTTATAAGCAAAGAGTAATATTTTCGAGTAATATTGTTCGGCATAATTAAAAATTAATACACTAAAAATATAAGCACCGAATGGAATCTTACTTCCTAGAAAATGTTAGTAATTTTATACCATAAACTTAAATAAAAATCCTTTATTTAAGCTTTTAAATTTATAAGGTAAAATATTCATAGATTATTTTAATAGTTAATTCCACCAATACATTAACATTTTTAAAGCTTTATACTTTCAAGGATAAGCTAAAGCTTCTTTTAATACTGTCTCTAAATTTCAGTAGCTACTATCTTCTTATGGGTTAATAAACAAGAAATAAAACGAACTTAGTAATGGACACATTAAGTAACAAATAAATAAATTTAAAACTATTTTAAAATCGTCAAGTTTGATGTAAAATAAGCAAAGAAAGTGAATTCTGTTCGGTATACTTAGATTGATTTTTTCCGAGTATTCTTTACTAATTTGAGAAATAAGTTTTTTAATAAAAGTTTCTTAACACTATACATGGTTGAAGAGACTGGTATTAGTAAGGGAATGAAAGAAGAAGAAAAAAAACGATACTTAAAATGATATAAACCCCATAAAAAATGCAGTTAGGTATCCAAGTCATATGCATGTAAAGTCATATGGTTATCTACTTTTTTTTTTTTTTTTTTTTTTTTTTTTTTTTTTTCGAGAAAACGTAAATTCCTAAGATATTTCCATCAAATTTTCTATATTAATATAAATTACTACTATTAAATTTTTATATGATTTATTGAATTATTTATTTTTAATAATAGCAATAATAATATCGTCGATAATGATTAAACATAATTAAAAAGAAATTACTTACATAATATTAGAAAATGTTCTTCACATCAATTTAGGTGTGGCAGAAAGAAAGTTTATGATTTATCTTCAGTACCCGATGGACGTGCACTTGATAAGTTCTTTCTTTCTAAAGCTTTTAAAGAAAAGGTTCGCGCTACAAGGCTTTATAACTCGTATTCCCATACGTGCTAACGTATAATTGTATATTTTCAAGGACGAGGGCAAACATCAGTATAAAAATAGAATTAAAAAAATTGTTAGGTTCATTAGGCCACGTAATCGTGCGTCATCATTTTTTATGATATTAAAGATAAACCACTAAAGATATCATTTAGATGCAATATTTCATAATATGCGCCTATGTAAAATAATATTTGTTCTAATATAATTCAATTTGATCCTTATATATTTTTATTATTTCATCAATTCTAATCGATATCCTTTAAAGTAATCTCGGCTTGCTATTAGAGGGCGCAGCTTTAAATATAAAAGAGAGCTATAAATGTATCCGTAAGTGCTTACGAACACCCGCAGGACGATAAATATATACGTAATAATCCTAAACAAATAACTTAAGTAATATTGTAAATTAATCGGACCACTGATAAATTAATGCAGAATACTTGAAATATGAAATGATTATAGAAATAATATGTATTCTTAGGTAAGCGCGTATTTGTTTATGATTCAAATTCAAAATCTTAAATCATAAAAAATAATTCATCGTCATGGGAAAAGAATATAATAATTGTTTTTCTAGCATCGAATCAATAGACAATTATAAAAGCTTTTTCTATTAAATTTTTCATACGGTGTGCACAATTTCATTAATTTACGATGAATTTTTTTTAACTTACGTAGCTTAATCCTCCTTGCTCTCGAGGTTCAATTACAATTATAATCGCGATTATTCCCTTATCTTTATGAATCAATAGCTTATCACGGAAATGCCATACGAATACGAATAGGAATAAATAATAAAAATATAGAACAATCGTTGTGTATTAGTTAGATTTTTTGTTAAAATTTTTAATATAAATTATAGATTTTGTGAAATAATATCTACGAATATATTCTGCAGCAAATTGAGAATAGTCATTTTATCAAACTCGTCTTCCGTCAATTTCAATTTATTCAAAATAGTGTAAATCCATTATCGATATTTCATTCATCTTTATGAAGGTATTTCACGAAAGTATACCGTAGACTTTCAATGTTTATTAAAAATATTACAAAATGCTCTGAATTTCAATACTACTTGTATTCAATAATAGCGTATATATATATGACATTATATTATATTTGTAGGAAGCACGAGCAATTACATTAAATGAATTTTCGAAAACTATTTTATGTAGATATTCTATATTAATAAATTGGTGGTTATTGAAAAGGTTATGCGTTATACAAAATGAAAAGCGGCATAAAAGACTGTATATAATGGAATATCGGTGAAAGGTTAATCCAACGATAAGCCAATTAATTATTCATACCTGCTAAGTAGATATTACTCAATGTTGGAATACCAATTAAGTCCGTAGGGTCAATGTGAACGAGTGCATTATTTTTTAAGTTTAGTGCTCGCAAAGCGGGTAAACTGCTGAATGTTCGACTTGGCATCGTTCGTAGATCTGTGCCTGTGATCTCGACTGTCTGTAGCATACAGTAACGTGTCATTGTTAATTTCATTCAATTTATAAGCAAATATTGTGTTTATAGTAAGTTCAATGCAGTTACTTTATCTAATATTTCGCCTCTTTCATAGGTTTGGCAACTTTGTCATAGGCAACTTTGTCCTTAAATTTTATTATTATCATGAAGATTATCATTAATGATAGAATCTTCGATTCAATTAATAACTCGTAAAAAAATATATATATATATATATATATATATAAGTAAACGTATCTTATTAAAACAGTTTAATAAAATTCGTTTAATTAGGTAATACCATGAATTTCAATTTAATTATCCTTAAACTCTCCATTCGCTTATTTGAGTCTTGGACAAATAATCGCAATAAAGAAAGTTGATAAAAACTTATTTCTCATTGTCGAAATACATTGGCAACCAATTAATATAAAAATACTAGCGAGTGAAAATTAAGAGCTGCGTTAGTCAAACCTTAGCCCAAGTCTTTTCGTAATATACTAATACGTGAAAGTCGTAAAAAGCTTATCATATATTAACGGATCCTATAAATATAGTACGCACTATAATATTAGTTATGATTTTTTTTTTATTAAAGAACTCAATTTGCATAATATTTCAATTTCCGCCATATAAAATTTATAATCTTGAATTACTGATTATCCTTGGTTTTGTTAAAATATTAAAATCACTCGTTATGCCAAAAGCCATCTCTAAGTGATTCGAATTATTTTCTTTATTACAATTTAATATATATAATTTATATTAAATACAATGATTTATCACAAATAATTATGATGGTTCCGAAATCGAAATTTTTCATAACTTTAGCGATATTTGCACATTTAAATTTCGAATTATAATAAAACAAATTTTATCTAAAATTTAAATAATATACCTATTAATTATTCAGCATTGGCTGAGCTTGACGAGGCGAATGGAAAAGTCAACTAAATGATAACGCGATAAGATGAATTTTTTTCTCTATTACTTTCATTATATATCGCATAAATCATTCGCTAAATGTATAATATTATAATATAATATAAATAGAAATCGTAATTTTAGCATGAAACAATTGATATTTAAAGACTTTCTTTGAGCGCGATTAATTCATAGCATACGGTAGAGCAACATTTAATCATTGAAAATTCATATAACAATATTCTCGTTTTGACATGCATACACAAGGGTGACTTCATTGTGCTGTCATCGCGCCATTATGTTGTGACGCAGAAGGATGTGAATTGCTCGCTATAGTACGCGGCCCACCATCACACGAACACACGAATAATAAATAGTAATTCAATTTACACACAATCAAAATCAATTGCCTATCAATTAAGTGATAATGTACATTATGCCCATATAATCTCATGTAAACATAAGAATGATATATTTAAAAAGTTATTCACTGTTATTTAACGGGAGATTATTTTTTTACGAGCACTCCTTTGGAAGCAATTTTTGCTCGATAGGGTGATGCAATTTACGATCGCTAAAATTAAATAATACAAAATGCCTAAGGATAATGTAATTCGCTGCGAACTAAGGAAAATACAATGTAGCAATACGTTTGCTGATGTTAATAAAAATAATTTCACAGCTCTGTTTGTAATTCTTGGATTCGTCATTTTAATTCGGTAAACCATTGCTATCCGCGGCCAATGGGCAAATAATTAAAATTTAAGCAACATAAGGAAGTATTTACACGGATTGATTGAATAAATTCTAGGCTTAAAATTCTATTAATTAATAATGAAGTTAAGCTTTTGCTTTAGGCTAAGTAATAATATCTTGGTTCAAACGAAAATTACCTCAAGGAAGCGAGCTTTTGAAGGAAACGGCGTGACTATCTTACTAAGATTGCCATTATCAATGGTAAAGCGTCGTAGGTAAGGATGATCCGAGAAAATTTCCTCGGCATCCAAGGTCTCCTCTTGCCAATTACGAATAGTCAAGGCAGCCACGGATTCAAAACTGCAAATACATTTATCATGTTAGTAGGATCGGAAGTAATTAACACTCGTATATATTAATAAAATTCTCGAATAATAAAATTAAGAAAATTTATTGCATGCGTTCGACGTGATTCGGAAAAGAAATGGTCATTAACCATTAGCATTGATCGTCATTTACACGCTAATAAAGTCTTTTACGACGACAATTTGAATTATATTATTAAGTCTTTTTTACTAAGTCAATTTTAAAACTAACGAGTAACGATTACACATTTAAAAATTTTATCCCTCGTATAAGATATTTTATTATACTAATTATTATATTATCAAATACAATTAAAAAAATTTCAACAACAACAACAACAACAACGGCAACGACTATAACAACGAAGAAAAAAAATTTTTTTAATAAACGAAATATATAAATAATTTACATAATGGAAGATATTCTAGATTAAATATTAATTATTCGAAGGCGTTTTAAATAAACTCGTATAAAGCAGACAATTCATGATGAAGTTAAGGTTTCTGGTAAAGTTTTTGTTTAAAGAAATTTATAATTAAAATTTACTTTAAAATACAATTGATTGTAAGTAGTTTTTTTTATCAAAGAATGTGATATAAGCATATGCACGTATACTAATTACATTACCGACTAGAATTCCAAAGAATTGGTGGCTTATGCGAGCAAATTAATTCTCGGGCCCTTCTCTCATAGGATGAAAGAATCGTCAAAATTCTACATCGATTTGCATTACCATCCACTTCATAGGAGCCTCCAAACCTTTTCGGGAGCAATCTGAAAGGTCAACATCGATTATTCCGTTTGGTACTCGTCTATCGTCGTCATAGATAAATTTAATCTATGTCGCTTCATTATTGAGAGATCTAATTTTTTTTTTTTTTTCATGCTATATATTTTAACGTACTCGACTGTGTGCCAGTCAAAATGGATATTTTAATTCCATCCTAACTTGGATAAACACTGTGTAAACATCGCTTATGGATTATTAAGATATGCAACAAATAAAATAAATATTGTTAT
Organism: Ceratosolen solmsi marchali; assembly: GCF_000503995.2. Taxonomy (NCBI): domain Eukaryota; kingdom Metazoa; phylum Arthropoda; class Insecta; order Hymenoptera; family Agaonidae; genus Ceratosolen; species Ceratosolen solmsi. Next base: position 5,483,265 of record NW_011948424.1, on the reverse strand, counting down.
TTTACTTATTACATGTAGCGTAGTTTTTTCTGTAACATATTTTAATCCAATCACATAAGGTTATATTAAATTCTTAGAATTTCACAACTTACTTATTGTAAATTTAAATCGACTGATCTGTGTGTGTGTGTGTGTGTGGGTGTTTGTTTGTTTGTTTGCACGCGTATTACATCAATACCGTTGAAAATGTATGTTTCACAATTTAACACAATTAATAATCATAATATAATGATAATTTTCAAAAAAATTAATCCCACCTTGTTTTAATATATTATTAAATACATAAACTGATTAAATACACATTTTATTATTTCAAAATAAACGTACGTGTAATTATTTAAAAAATTTGTTATGCATTGATTACTGTATTTCATCTCATTCCAATAAATCATTATGTCTAAATCCATGGAATCTTTAATTATGAACCACATATGTATTAAGAAAAATAAGTCTTTTTTAATTATTATATATATATATATATATATATATATATATATATATATATATATATATATATATATATATATGGGTATAATGTTATTAAATTCTTGCAATTTAAGACGTTCATATAATATAACATTTCTATAATGTAAGGAAAATTCTCGAATTTGTACGCATTCTCAAATTTTTTTAAATACTTCAAAAAATACGAAGTCAATGAAAAAGAGTAAATATAATATTATTAGAATATTTAAAAGGTTAAACATAAACTAATCTTTATTATTTATATGTTTGTGTGGTTTTTTAAAACTTTTTTTTTCTACAATTATAAAACAAGTGCTAAATTCAAATAATAAACAAATTTATTATTAATATTTTTAAATCAAATAGAAATCCTTCCTAAGATGATGATACAGTTGACTTCATCATAAAATACACTGATAAATTCAAGTGGATTATACAGAATAATTTTAAACATTTTGATTAAGAGTTTTAATAATTATATGCTTTAATAACTATTTGGCTAATGATAAATTATCAAAAAATATAATTCATAAATAAAACTAAAAAAGACAAATATTAAAAATTACAAAATAATGAAGAGTACCTTCATTCAATAAAAAACCAATGTTTTGAATAACTTCAATAATTATGCTAATAATGACGTTCCAATAAAGCTTGTCGAAGCTTTTAATATTAAAATATTAATATTACGCTCAATCTAAGAGGAATTGTAGTAATATCTACATGAGTAAATCGATGATACGTAAGAGAAGAGCAAAGTAAATGTATATTTGTATTTACTGATAAAAAAAAGTCTTACGTTTACTGAAAAAAAAAAATTTTACGGAGTTGGAAAAAAAAAAAAAAAAAAAAAAAAAAAAGATGATAATATCATTCAATAATCTTTGATATGTTAAATATATGATGTATGAGTAACAAAAGAAGTTTCCTTTAAAACTTTAAAAATAAATAGTTCTATTGAAATAATTTTATTTTGTCACATACTCATATTATAAATATTTTTATACTTACTATTCTATTTTTACATCATAAAAACTTAAACATTATATATTTATCTCAATCATATGATAATTTATTATTCTATTCATTACTTTTTGACATATTGCATAAAAAATTACATACACAAAATTCTATTCATATCTGAATTATTATGTATTTATCAAATTACTGATAGATAAACAAAATATTTATGCCAATACACATAGAATAAATACACAAATGTTTTCACGTATATTGATTATATATATATTGCTATTTAAAAAAAATATCCTTAATGTTGAATTAAAATTTGAATTTGCTTACACAGCTTTTTAAATATCAAATTGACCAAACAATATTATCATGAAGCTTAGTATTAATAAAATTTTGATCGTTTTGTTCTCATTAGTTATCATCATTTTCCCACACATAATATTTCTGCAAATAAACGTCAATATAATACGGTGATGCAACATATTACTGTTAAGCTTATTAATGTGCTTATTATGAATGTATAAATCTTTAAAAGGAAATGCAAAATCTCGTATTTACATAGGATACATACGACAATCCGTGACTTGACAAAAGGGACATTTTTCATAATCAGAGTAAAGTTTACAATACTAAAATTTCTTATCTATCACAACATAAAAAACATACATTTCACAAATATTATTCACAATTTCGTTTTTCATGCCGCTCGCGTCAGCTTATCGTTCCTTATCGTACGAGTAAGCATCGAAAATGCGGCAAAACTTTAGTATCTAATGTATTCGGAAGCAAACGCTACTACTACCTACACTTAGCATTTTAATTGTCACAATGATCAACATCGATGAATATTATCTCACGATAATGGCATTTTCCACGTGGAGAAGCAAATTATTGAAATGAAGCCGAAATCGTAAGAATAAGCGATCGAGCAGCTCCGAGTTGGGTGATTGTCAATCGACACTTACGTTATGAGTGCGAGCATCGAATAAAGCCCGAGGCGCGTCATGATCGAGAGAATATTCACGGATAAAGTCTTCACGATAAAATCTTGCTCTGTAGCGGACGTTCGTCACATACTGAAAGTGAAAAACGCCGGTCGCAGCGACCCGCGCCTCCTACCGCTAAACGCTAAAGCAAACTTTACTTTTGTATGAACGACCGTAGCGGCTGATACGCACTCGACACATACACAGGTGCGAAGAAGATAGATACTTGTGACTGCGTAGTTCGCTAACCTGCATGTGACCGTCGCGCGATCATTAGCATCGTTAAAATCGACATCCTACTCTCGTGTACTTGTACCTCGGGCTTTTAAGTCCTGCACTTAGCTGTGACACCCAACCATCTTTACCATTTTCTCCTCCATCTTTCAATTAATTCATGACTTTACGGATTTTTGCCATGAATCCGTGCTCGGTAGCTATAGCATTTAATTGGGCTTTTACGATGATAAGAAGCCATTGCAAATTCATAAATGAACTTAGCTTTTATTCTATCTCCTCGTCTTATAAGCTTCGCGTTAGCCGATTTATATTTTTATACCGGAGTAGTCGGAGCTCCATTGCTAGACGTAATAATTAGCAGGCAATGTGTTTTGCATTTTTTTTCTCTCTAATTTTTCTTTATTTTTTGCTTTATTTTTGTTAACTCGTCCCGTGGAAAGGAGCTTTTACAATAACAATCGGTCCTTCTTTCTTCATTTATCTATTTATATCAACGGTTTAACGATAGCCGACTTGGATTGGCCGTTGATAAGTTTTATACTAATTAACATAAGAAATTAATACTCTTTACATCCGAGACATCCGTATAATTTATTAATATTATCATAAATAAATAGGCATTCGTTGATGCCTTGACATTATAGGCTTTCTTATTGCTGATTATTACAAGAATTGAATTAAATAAATTCTTTCTTTTTTTTTTTTTTTTTTTCATCTTCAATAATCTTTGATAAATTTAAACGATTGGCTGAATAATAGAAATTAGCTAATTTAATGAACTCTTTCATTAAACGAAATTTACGGGAGCTCGTTTTTTTCTTCAAACGATTTTTCTACCAATTTAACTCACGTATATTTAATGAATTGCATCCTTGAGTAAGTATAAATAAAACTTTTTCTTATTAAAACGGGTTAATTAAGTTAATAGGATGGTAATATGGTAAAAAAAAATACTGTTAAGACGAAATATTTAAGGTGAAAACTTGAGGAGAATCGTAGTTATTTATGCAGATCTACACGAACAGCTAGAATATCTTATATTTTCTTATTACTATTTATTAGCAGTATAAGTAACTAACTATATATGTTTAATTGTCATGCAAGATATTTATTAATTTTAAGCAACGTCAAAAATTCTGCAAAATGTATTAAATGAAATTTCGTTCACTTATTACATTATTGCAAAACGCTAATTTGGCCGTTTGTTTTTATAATTTAGAACTGCGTGCTTAACATACTAGTTTTTCAAAGTATCACTAATTGCAAAAAAATTGCCTTCGTTTGTATAAAAGGAGAAAATAGGATATATTTAAGCAAATGAGCCTAGTGAGCAAAGTCGAATGTATGTTTTCATACATTAGTTTGAAACAACTAAATATTCTGCACACCTCATTGACAAATTGAAATCAAAAGGAAATACAAATAGTGTCGGTAAAAACATGAATAAGCACACGTGCACATAATGAAAAGGTTAAACGAAGTGGCGCTTTCGAAAAAGCGATTCCGGCAGAGTAAAGCATAGATACATAAGGACGAGGGAGCCAGAGGCGGATAGGGGATGAGTTTGAGTGAGACGGAAGGAGAAGAGATAGGAGAAAGTCATTACAGTGAAGTAATTCGCTTGTATGCAGGTGCATCTACGCTCATAGCCAAGGATCGAATGCACCAGGTTCGTATTACAGGATATCTCCATGCTAAAGATCAATTACACGAGCTACTCTACATACCGTCGGCTTTTCCTGCAGCTACTGGAGTCCAGTGCGCGATAATTACCTCGATCGTCGACGCTTTCAGCTTCTCCAATCAAATGCCGACAGAACAATTCTCATAAATCCAACCTTTCTCTTGCAATAAAAACGAAAACAAAAAAAAAAAAAAAAAAAAAAAAAAAAAAAGAAGGTCCTGGATGCACTAGAATTTTCATTTTCCACCCTTAATTTATGGCTTATAAACTTCACGGCTGCTAAATACAGTTGTTATGACGTAATTTACTTCACTCGTATTTTACATCAGCACTGGGACACTTTATATGATATTTTTGTTGAAACTCGCAAACTACGTGCACAATATGAATAGATTGTCAGGATTAATGATTGTATTTTAAGTGTGATGAAAAATTATAAGCAACGCTATCGTATTTCGTAATTTCATTTGTCAGCTTTAAATTTTACTCCCTTTCATACCTATAAATGTTTAATTTATTATCAAATGTAATATTAAACTACTCGGGATAAATTATTTCAATTACAATGGTCGATCTTTTAAATTAAATTTGCTCACACACACACACACACACACAGACACACGCGCGCAGCTATTTCGTTTATTCGTTGAAATCGTCATCGTCTGTTTAAAATAAAAAAAAAAAAAAAAAAAAAAAAAAAAAAAAAAAACAAAGTATTCTATTTTATTAACTGATTGTTTAATAATGATATGCAATTATCGTGACCTGACGAATAATGTCATAATGTCATTATAAGGTACGAACTACCGATATGATTAACATTACTTATGTACACATAACCTATTGGTAACATTGCATTACCCTGTGATTTATCAGCTGATTTACGTTGCTCGCGTGAGCGATGAAAAGATCGCTAAAGAAGTCGTTTAGTTTATTATTTAACCAACGTGTATTGTTATTACGAAACAATGTTATAATATGTCACCAACTAGCCACTTATTATCGAAAATTTACATAAAAAATTACAGTAAGCTTACCAGCTTGACAATTACCATATACAAATCAAATCGCTACCCATTAGTTTAAAAAAAATATTTATCTATCAGAATGTCTTTTTCTTAACCAATGATGCTTTATGCAATTATATCGAACCTAATTCCCACGAAATTTCAATGATCAAATAAAATAAGCATTCGTCTTTTAGAAAATTGTGTATAGATATAACTAACGAGCAACTTCAACAAATAATTATGCTCCTTTCAACGCCCAAAATTCATACAATTTATACTTACATAGGAGCGTGTATAAAAATTTATATAAAAATTTGAGAATGAACGAACAACGGATACTAGACATATATATATATATATATATATATATATATATATATCTGGAGAGGAGCTGAAAGCAATGATTTATTCTAAAAGCACATAGATTCATCTATTTATACTTGTAAAAGCTCCACGAAAAAGAAGAACAAACTTTGATATGAATGTAAAAATTTTAAGAAAAATCAGTAATAAGTATGCATATTTATTTTCAAGCATAATTTTCTATATAAATCTTCAGATTTTGTATATATGAAATGTATAAATAAATTCGTACAGAGAATTTAATTATTAATTAAGAATAATCTTTAGAATGTAATGATAGTGTAACACGATCCGTCCAAGATTACTTGGATCTCTTTCTCCGATTTACCACGCATGCAATGACATCTATGAATAGAAAATTTCGTTTGAAAAATAACCAAACGTACATTTACTTTCGGACGATAAGCGAAACTCTAAGAAGGATATTGTTTAAAGTTTTCAATTAAATTTTTAAACATAAAATAATTAATACCATAGTAGAAACATGAATCGCAAACATTTTTTTCTTTTCTAGCCGGATTAAAACAAAAACAAAAAAAAATAGTGAAATCTATAACAAAATATGTAAAGTGGAACAAATGCAAATAATCATAACAATATAAAATAAATTATTTAACATCGTATTTAAAATGATCAAGTAAATGTAAATAGGAACAATACCGAATGAATTCCTAATAACTCTGTGAACATCATTTTTCGAATAAAAATAATTTAACAGAGTTGCATTTTAACATGTATCTTTTGATTTTCTATATAGAATTTGCAATTTTTTAATTTGAATTTAAAAATTTTTTTCAATATATATTATTTTTATTTTAATGAAAATAAATTAAATAAGTATTAATTAAATAGAAATTAAATCTCTCTGTTTTTATAAATTACAGAGTTTAATAGTAATAAATAAATGAATAATAACATAAAAAAGATGGATAAATCGGTTATGTGTAATTTTATTTTTAATTATGATGAATTAAATAACACGGATAAATGTTCTATTTAGTTAATTTATTTATTCATTAGTAACATTAATTAACGTTTACTTCTTTAAATAATAATGTAAAATGACTTACTAAATAAAAGAATGTACATGATAATAAATAATAGAAGAAATTAAATAATACATAGTCTCTTATAATTTTGCAGTTAGTAACGAAATTTATGGTAATTGTTGTTTAAGAATATATATATATATATATATATATATATATATATATACATATTAGTAAATGTAAATAAAATGGAAGAATATTTGCTTTATATTATAAGTTTTTTAATTTGTAATATTGTTTATGTTTTTGTCTTTATTGATTCTTTAATTACACTTTACGTATTTCTATTATTATCAATTTAATAATAGATAAAATTTTCTAATATGAAAATATTTCTTAAATTTAGAATCATTAAGAACGGAGATTCTATACATTTATAAATGTATCTAGTAAAAATATTAATTTTTAGAAACATAATGATTGAACAAATATTTTTTATAAAAATATAATAAATAAGTGGAAAAAATTGATTTTATTCTAATATTCTCTTTCTCGCTGTCTGTCCGTCCCTCTTCGTCCTCCCTCCCGCCATCTCACTCTCTCTCTCTCTCTCTCTCTCTCTCTCTCTATCTCTCTCTCACTCACTCATCAATTACCGTCTATATAAATAACTATATTTATAATAGTTTCAAGCTACAATGAAATTAGAAATAAAGATTGTTTGATATAATTATATAAAAGACATCGACAAATCAACAAAAAATATGTTATTATAAAACATCAATTATACAAATGAAACATACATCGCGTTGAGAATATTTTTACTTCAATTGACTAAAGCTAAGAAAAGCGCTAGAGTGAAAACATTTATAGTAGTTTATTATTCATCGTAACGCTCGCATATTGACGGATTGATTGATCACTCATAATTTGCTTATTAATGATAAAATACTGCATGGTGAATGATAATGAAGATCATTTCGAAATTGCACGTTATTTTTATTTTTCATTCATTTTATTCTTGCAATTTTTGTACAGACGGAATTTCATGGCAATACGGAATGTTATTGTTATGCAAATAGATGCAAATAGATCATAAATTGAACGCAATATAACGTTAATGTTTTTTGCAAGCTTCTTTTTAAATTTATAGTATTTTTTAATTGTTCAATTTACTTATTTGAACATTATCATATCCAAAATGTTTATATTCAGCGGATATTCACGTACTATACTCTCGCTCGTATTATGAAATTCTATCGATCTAAGTTTTTTTTATATATCGTCGTTTCTGTCGATATTGCACTTTTCCCTATTCTATTCTTTCGATATAAACAATCAGCGATACCTTGGCAAACAAACGATTTTTCATTATTATTTATAGCTATTCATTGCTAACTCGAATCTATTGATTCGAATTTTTTCTATTACTGTAATAAATTATTTTGTAACATGCTTGTCGTGTCGTGCAACTTTTTGTCGCGAAGAGCACATACGTTTATTAAGGACGGGATATTACATTATCGATGAAATTATTAATAATCTAGCGCAATCCTTAAATAAAATTATACATAAATTTTATTCTACTTGCTACATAAAATACTATATTGCAATTGCATTAATAATACAGTTGCCAGCGTAATGTCTAATGAATCCGATTATCGAAAACATAAAAATGCTGTCGCTAATAGATACTCTTATATTATTTATCTCACATTAATTATAACAGCAGATCGTTTGTATTTTCCACTATTCTTTACATCTAATAGATAGTTTTTTATTTAGTAACACTGATGTACGAATAGCAAATGTAAAATCATTAAAATGATATTGACGAAATTATGCTAATTAGTAATTTAATTATCAAATAACTAATAAGACGCTTTGCTTATTCCTTTCAATCTTAATTAAGTTAAATTGAAAAAAACAAGGTTTATATGTTATTTCGTAAATATCAAAAGATTTTTTTCTGCCAAGTTTGCTCGGTAGTGTTTATTAAATTTTAATAAGATATCAATAATGGTTAATTGTATAGTTTTGTTCGTTAAATAATTAATATGTCGTTCAACAGTCTTTGAGCATTAGAAAAATACTCTCGAGGCTTCGCATTTAATTAATATTCTATATAAAGATGTCAGTCTGAAAAACTTTTCTATTTTTCATTCTATCGTTTTAATAAATTTTATAACTAATACAATTGCACATAATGAATACGCTTTAAAATACATCTAAAGCTTTTGCTAAATGCCGTATGATATTGGGCGAATTGTACAAGAGAAATGCAATATTTTTTTCAAAATTAAGCACGCAATGCCATTAAAAAAAAAAAAAAAAAAAAAAATGAATAAACGAGAGCATTTTCAAAGAAATTTTTAATAGTAAGTATTTCAATAAAAGCTAGTACGATGCAATACAGAATATAAGACATTTTATATTGAAATAAATGGAAATTTAAGTATCGGATACAAAAGTTTTGCGAAGCTGGTGCCACCATAACCTCTGTATATTTTACGTATTGGATGCTTAAAATTTGGCTGTTTATTTCCATTTAAATAGATTTTTTATTTATTTATTCTATCGACTTTTTGTTTTTTTTTTTTTTTTTTTACTAAAATACCACTTTTTACTTGATAATCGATTGCACCTACACTTTCTAGCTTTCTTCTTATTTATATAATTTTACATATGTATATTGTTTCACACAAACGTACAACTTTATCATATTATTTTTTATTTTTTTCCATCGGATGGCTATATTTTTTTTATCTATATATCGCCTACGGTTTTTCCTCCCTACCATTACCCTTTTAATACTTAACGTATCGATTTCCTAAAATAAAGCTACTACGACATAGTCAATGTGTTTTTCCTCACCATTGATATCAGTTTCATTCGTATTAATATTTAGTTAAATAATCGAATTTAAACATCGATCAATCGAAATGAAAAAATTAAATTTAGATGTCGATCACTGCTCAGTATTAGAAAACGATTGACTTCCCCTCGAAGGGATTAATTATATATTAATGTTAATCTCTCTACAAATAGTTACGCATTAGCGATTTATATAATATTTGACAAACTTATGAAAGAAAAAAATTATTGTCAAATCAATTATCAGTAAATTTTTAGTAAATTAAATTTTTTTAGAAAGAATTAAATTTTGTTTATAATTCAATTTATTATTATTATTATTATTATTATTATTATATTATTCAAATTAATAGAAAATTGAAATTTGTTACTTGAAAATTGAAATAATTAACCAGGGGAAGCGTTCCTTTAATTTATTTAAATTAAAATATATATATATATATATATATATATATATATATATACATAATGGAGCTTTAACTTGAAATATATGAAATTAAAAAGATTAATACAATGATAATATTTATCTAAGTAAATATAAAAAAATACAATTTGCCAACAAATTATAACTTTTTCATTAAGTAAAACGATTGATTTATGTGTAATTTTTTTATCAAAATACCTTTATCGTAAATTAATTTATCTACAAAATATTATATAGTAGTGTTTTTTCTTGTTTTTTTTTTTGTTTTTTTTTGTTTTTTTTTTTACTTTTTATTGATAACTTTTGCGCTGAATTAAACGAATGCTTCGTTAAAAAATTGCATTTATTTCTCAACATAAAAGAGAAATTATAATCCGATCGTTAGTCTCGTCCAATCGCACGAGCATTCTTTATAATTTGGCACAATAAATTATATAAATCCTTAGACGTTTTTATCCCTGACTTCCTTAATAATATAATTATAGAGGATGCGCGTTTGAATTCCTAAAGTGATATAAATGCGCATCCAACTGTATGAATTTTCTACATACATATTTCATTAGTTTTACAATTATAACACATACATACATCTATAGACATACTCCTGTACTACAGGAATATCGAAAAAGTATATGTATATTGAATCTAGATTGGGACGATTTATGATGTTACATAGTAGTAGTAGTAGTAGTAGTAGTAGGTTGTACACTGATTTTATAAGTTTGGACGAACTATTGATGTTTTTATTGGACGTTCCCAGTGAATTTCACGAGCTTCCAAGCTTTTAATACGTCATTTTGTGTACAAAGTATTTGTAATCATATGAAGAGTTAAGCCATATACGTCACAATAAGACATAATGTAGAATTTTTTTTTTTTTTTTTTTTTTGACATATGTAGATATTTTTAAATTATTTTTGTACTTTACGTTTTCGAATGTTTTGTTTCACGAATGACTATAATACAGATGAGCATTCCATTTTTAATTGTAAACTTGTACAATTGAATTTGTACACTAATAATCTGCCTTAACTCATTACCATTGTCACGATACAAGCATTTTGTAAATTTCAATTACTTTGTTAATATATTTAAGTATTTCTTAAAGGTGTCGTCGTTAAGAATATAAGCCAAATATGTAGTCATTTAATTATTCTATATTATTAGCCAAGTGAAACTTGAACATTTTAATGAAATTCAACTGCGAAATCGTCCATTCGAAACAACCACCTATAGAACACAGACAGGGTAATTCATAAGCCATAAAAATGATGGTCATATCAGTGCCGACGGCAGCGTATGCTTATCTTCAAAAAGTACTTTTGATTTTTCTAAAAAAGAAAAACAAAAAAACAGCAACAACAATAAACAAAAACAATAAAGAAAAACAAAAACAAAAACAAAAACAATAAACAAAAACAAAAACAAAAACAAAAACAAAATCTCACTTTCACCGAATCAGCCATTGGCTTAGATTATCAATTGCCTTTGCAAAGATGCGCAAGGATGCACGCGTACTCTCAACGGCAATAATCGAAAGTGGGGGAGAGTGGGAGGGATAAATAAATGTGCGCGGTATCCCGTGGTAAAGGCGAATGTTTGAGAATGCGTGTCTTAGAAAATGTGAGGGGCCAGCTGGAGCTTCCAGAGTGAGACCGGCCTGGCAAAGACAGTGACCTGGCCCTTCTCCTTGCCGCCGACGAGAAAGACGTAGAGGGGCGCCGGTCCAGGTGTCGGCCGATCGTTGCTTTCGTTGGCGGCCATTTTGGCTCGCTGACGTTCGGCCCGGGAGGCGCTTATGGCCCGGCGCGAGGGCGAGCCCAGTGGCAAGCTTTTGGGTGGCGCGCGAGGCCTCATCTCCTGGAGCTCGAGGAGCTCGGCGAATGTCTGGGATGCGGAGCGTCCTGGCTCGTCCTCGAGGACGCTGTCGGGCGGACTGTTGAGCATACGGGCGTAACGAGAGTCCGCCTGGGTACTGCCGCTGCCACCGCCGCTGCCACTGCCGCCACTGCCGCCACTCCCGCCACTCCCGCCACTCCCGCCACTCCCGTCGTTATTAAGGCTCGTGCTGTTCTCGAGCCCGAGGTAGTTCGGGTTGCAGAAGCCGAACTGGCCATCCCTCAAAGCCTGGGATCAAGCAGATTATGGACATTAGTCCGAGCGCGACGTTGACCCTTTAAACTTGCGAATTAACGGGTGAGCCGGGATTTGTAGCCGTTGATCGACCCGGATGAGTCAAGTCGCTCGTATGACTTGATTACTCCAAGCGGGTGAACGATAATTACTCTTGTCAAATTCAATAGGATTTTTGACATTAAGTATGATTAATGTATATTTATGATATTGCATTATTTGACGCCGAGTTCATTTAATGCAAAATATATCTGGTGATCAAGCAGAATTTAGTCTGGAGGTTAGTCGCGCTTGTTAATAGTATATTCATTATACTTGTATAGCATAGTTCCTGGGGTGGATTTCACACGAATTTAAGTAGGTCTTAGTCATCGTCCTGGCAAGGCAATTTTCATTGTAACCAAAGTAATTTGTTTGCGACAACTTAACATCTCTTACTTTGAACTCTATTACAAAGAGATAAAGCTTTTTTTTTTTTTTTTTTTTTGTGCCCTTAATCAGTAGAAATTGACACGAAACGAAGATATTTAAATTTCAATCCTCTAAAGAATTTGTTGTATTTTATTTTTAAGCACATAAAGCCGAAGATTTTTCACTCGAAGCATTCATTATTAACATCTATGAAAAACACAACAAAACGAAACAAAACATAATAGAAATAACTTTTAGTTAATAATTATGAATAAATATTCTCAGCATCTCGCATGTATAATTTATCAAAGGGCTTGAAGGTTAATAAAATGTCGGCTCTAAGAGCTTATGCCACCTCGATTGGCTAAGACGGTAACCTGAGACGTAGAAGATGAAGAGCCACGGTAGCTCTTGCTGCGCCTGCTGGGCCAATCCTCATCGGCAAGTGGATCCCCGGGGCTGCGCGCCCCTATGCTCGCGTAGTCGGATGTCGACTCCTCGCCCTCCTCCAGGTCGGCAAAACGGACGGATGCTGAATTGGGTAGCTTCGTGCAAGGCGTCTTGGGCGTCTGGACGGCCTCGTAAAGATGGGAACTGTAGCTCTCGCCGCGCGACGGTTGGCAAGCTTGATGGATCGAGGCAAAATCGTTGTTGAAGTAGTCGCAGTTGCTTCTTTTTATCGTATTTTTGCTGCGTATGTAATGAAAACTTGTATGTAGGATGGATCGTAGCTTTAAAAATAGCTTTACAAAGCTAATTTTATCCAAAGTATGCAAGTGTCTGTGATTTATGTTTAATATAATTTGATATGCGCGATATCTTCGTATGTGTAAAAGTACTAAGCCATTATACTAATATATTTTATTATATTAGTATTATATTACTAAGCAAAAGCGCTCCTCTCTGCGGAAGAAACAACGTGTGCATCAACTTTTTATAAAAATCACGTAAAAACTTATGTAAAAACACAATAAAATAAGATAATTGAAACTGCTTTACAATTTTATCATTATCAATAGACTCTTTTAATTTTGACAAACATTGCATTGAAACAATTTATTAACTAATTGTATTAATAAACGAATTATCTAAGCTTTCGCGTAAGTATTTATAATGCGAGAATTTTAATTCTCATCGGCTGAGCTTTATAAGTTAATGTTCAATCAGCAACGAATTTTACTTTATTCGATGTAAGGAGAAAGTTCCGTTAAATAGAAATGAAAAAGCAATAGATTCTGCCTTACTGTGAATAATTCGCAGACCACGTACGCTGCACACGACATAAGGCGAACTTTTTCAATAGAACAGAATACGGTGGAATAGAAATTTAATGGGAAATGAAACTTCAAGGGATAACGGAAACATGATTTCTCATTCGCCGGATGGTAGATACGCCCGACGCCTCCATCTATGCGCGACTGGATGATTTTAATTTTCTTCGTGCTTCGAACGGGTCTCGCACACATAAAGCCAATGGAGTCGCGGCATTGACGCAAACCCACCACTTCTCCTCCTCGGGTAGCTCGATAAGCTGACTGATGGCCGGGTTCCTGCGGCTGGCTTCCTCGTCGTCCGTGTCCTCGTCCGGATCGACGAAGACGAGACGCGCCGCCTCGACGGGCGTGAGCACGGGGGTGGGCAGCGCGAGAGTCCGGAAATTTGGCACGGAAATCGGTTCCCTCGTCATGCCGTTGCTCAGGAGGGGCTCGATCATACTGGATCGCGGAGGATCTGACAGCCGTTGACGGCGACGCGCCAGCGTGTTGGCGCTCCGGGACTTTACCATTCCAGTGGCCGGCTCCACCACTTCCCCGTCCACCTGTTGAAAGGGATAGTACGAGTTCGCCTGGGTGGAGGGCCCAGAGACTATCAGCTTCTGCTCGATTGGTCCGTGACTTTGTTGCGCCTCTACTTTATGAATAATTAATCGACGGAGCCTTCAGCCGTTATGGCTTCGGGGTCCGCACAATCGATTTAACCAGCCGACGTCTAATTTATCACCGTAGGCACATTGTTCGCGCGCGTTCTTATTGAATTTCCAAGCATATTGTATACACGAGCGTTTTATTATGGTCATTTGCATAAATGTAAAATATACGTCAATTTTAAAAGAGGATAAGCTGCACTTGAAAAATCACGTAGATTCAGAGAAAATTTCAATATAACAAATTATTTATCCATATTTACAATTACAAATATTAATAGCAATGTATCGCTATTATTTTTAAAGAATTTTACGTAATAATGTATTCAGTATGCATAATCTTGTTGTATTAATGAATTATCCATAATACGAATACCCATAATTCCTAATTTCTTATCGTAAAAAGTGTATTTTCATGTAAATGAAGTTATGATATTGATTTTTATTGCTTCTCTTGTGAATTGGAGCGTTGCATATATATATATATATATATATATATATATATATATATATCACACGGTACAAGCTAATACCCAAATACAATTTATAATTATCAACAATAAATAATTTAATAAGAGCACAAAGATAATGTAAAATATATTTTCGTTAAATACAAAATTTGTTAATAATTAAATTCGGATGAGTAAATGAATAATGAAGCTTCACGTTCAATGAACGACCGACCAGCCGCCAATACGCAGTCTTATCTCTCACTATCGTATCACTCGTTATTTCGACAAGAAAATGATCGAGTATAATAAATAAGTAAATTTTCGAAAATTCCGGAAAATAGACCCGACGGGACATGGGACCCGTACTATAGTCGCGCATACATACATACATATATATATATATATATATATATATATATAAAACAAAAAGATGGAGGAAAGTAAAAAAATTAAGAGTGGCGACTCACCTCCTGGGGGCTTTCCTGATCGTTGTCGTCGTGTGCGCTCAACACCGAGTAGCTGCACTTGTTCGGGTGACTGAGCCTCGACAGGTTTATCTGCGAGAGCTTGGATATCTCGCGGAGGAAGCTGGGGCGCGCAGGGGCCGGCTCACAGGGTGAGACTCGCCCGTAATTGCCGGAGCCCTTGGAGTAATTGCTCCGTTGGCTGCGGGCCCTAGTGCGGGTACATCCGCTGGCCACGTCGATCCCATTGCCGCGTATAAGCAGCTCCGAGACCGCGAGGGCGACACTCTCCGCCCGGGGCTGAGGCTTCGGCCCGGTAATGCTCAGCTTCTCCCAGGTTTCCGTGCCTGCGTAAGCAGCATCTGGATGGTTAGTGGGAATCCTGGCCACCGAGCGGGCAATAGAAAAGGCAAACTGACCAAAGTGAAACCTCCAGAGCTCGTTGGTCGGCAGTCCGCCGCTCTCGCCCCCGAAGATAAGCATGCAGCTTGGGAGGCGGCAGGCGGCGTGGCCGTGGAGGGGCCCGGGTCCTGGCTTGCTCCTTAACAAGGACCAGGAGGCCGCTTTCACGTCCCATCGCCAGCAGTCGCTACGCTCCTGCAGGTCCGTCATGCCCCCGTAGATGTACATGGCATCACCGTGAAGGACGGCCGAATGTTTGTGCCGAGCCGGTGGCCCCGCCTCGTATGACGACAGCAGATGCCAGGATTCCGTCTCTGTTACCCAACAATGCCAAGACTATCATTCGCCAACTGACTTACGCCCGATCCTCGGTAGAATGAATGGGAATGGGAGGAAGGTTGATTAGATTAAATGAGTGATATGAGCGACTGGGAGAGAGCTCGGACAAATTAAGAGTAGTTGAGCCGAGCTTCTCTTCTCTTCTCTTCTCTTCTCTTCTTCTCTTCTCTTCTCTTCTCTTCTCTTCTCTTCTCTTCTCTACAATACTATTCGATATATACTTTAAGTTATTGTGATCGAAAGGGCGCGATTAAAATAACACGATGATTTTTAAATTTTGATAAATAATGTGGCATTATGAAGGTGTGGACTTATGATAATATAATAATTCTCAATGTGTGAGTCCAATTCGGATAAAAATAATGCTTTCATAATTGTCCCGATGTTAGTTTCATTATATTTAGCGAACCCTCTAAGCATACACCTAATGGGTATCAAAATACGTGTGATAAGGGACATTAAACGACAAAAAAAAGGATCTAGCGCCTAATCCCGTACAAGCAATTGCAAAGAAAATCCAAAATCAAAAATGAATTCCGAGTAAATTGATCAAATGTAAATAAATGGGAGGGTCAAGATAATTCTAAAATGTTGAGATTAGGCAAAGTAAGTAGAAATCAATGTAAAGAAGGAAATATACAGAAGGAGCTTGCAATCAATAATGGGGGAGCCTCTCAACAACGAGGATACCAAGTAAGATTTATAATGGTCATTAAATAATTTATAGCATAACGTAGGTACATTTAACTAATAATTTACCGCTTATGATTAATTTACCGTTCGAGATCATAAACGAGAGGGAGAGAGTAAAGAAAGTATTGACAAATTGAATTCCGATGTGTTTTTATTACGATTTTTTCTATCTCTGTAAACTCCAAATGGATCATATATTTCGCGCATAAAATTCACGGAAGAGTGCAATTACGGCGTACGCGATCCATAAAAATCAACATTTTTCATACGATCCACGCGCATTGCTTGTTCCAATAATATTCAGGTATTCCCTTTGTCTTCAAAAAAGCAGTGTGATAACGCATAACGAGGATAAACGAAGCGCTTAGGGAGCGCATCACATCCTACAAGGGCTGCTTAAGTTGTAAGATGGAAGGCTAAATTGTTAGGGCTAATGTTTAGGGATATTTATTATAAAAATAATAAATATGCAGCGTAAGCTTTAAAAATGTTCAATATTTTACGAAATAGAGTAGAAAATTTCACGACAATCGTTAAAAACACTATACTGTATTAAGTTTCCCTTAGTAATTCTCGCTTCATCTACGGAATTTTCCAATCGCCTTTTTCAACTAGTGATAAATAATAAGTACGATTAATAAACAAATTTCAGAAAATGCTGCGTAATTCGATAGTAAATGGTTGAAGTTCTTGAAAATGACGTCGCCAGTGGTGTTTAAAGTAAGTTTTTAAACTTACTTTTACAACGTACTATAGGGATAAAAGCATTTTTCTTTCTTTTTCCGGAGCACCAAAAGCTTACCAAAGTGAAAAGCCCATAATTCCGAAGAACTGCCTCGTAAATCCTGGTAACCGCCATATATTAACATCTGCCCACGATGCACAAGTGCGGTATGACCTCGCCTTCCTCTAGGAACTGCGCATCCTTTTTGAGCTCGTATTTTCCTCCATGAATCCAACTAAAGGACAAATAAATAAATTATTATCCGCGTAACTCGTAATTTGCAGCGCAGGACTATACAGCTCCGCGAACTTCATTAAATTTCAATATTGGCAGTCACTTTTATTAATAAAATAAAACTCGTTTCCCAGGCTTCGAACGCGTGTGTAAGTTAGCCAATCACAAGGCCATAAACGATTCTATTAAAGTAATGAAAAAATTTCTATTCACCCAATGCGGTAGTTTCGTATCATTGGCATCTCTTTTAATACGACATTTACGATTCATCATTCGATATTTCATTGTGCAACGAGTAAATAAAAAATTACGAATTAACCGCTGACAAATGAATGCCCCAGGCCCGTTGAAATCTACTATTTACTACCACGAGTAAACACTCTCCATCGTCAAGTGTTTTAACCTATTTATAAAAAATAAAAAAAAAAATAAATAAAAATAAAAAATAAAAAAATAAACTAGCCATTCCTGCAAAATAAATTAACTCGACAAATCTCATCGTTAAGGCTTGACAAATCAGTTACTTAATTATGTTTTATAGGTTATCCTCTGTAATATGTATGATTATCACCTTAACCGAGTAGCACCAAAGTGGCGTCTCCGTACCCGCTGAAAAACCAAGCTCCCCGCCAAAAACGTAGATGCATTCTTTGTGGGCTACTGCGCTATGCTCCTGCAAGGCCGGAGGACGTTCCCCCGAAGGATGTAACTCCTCCCATCTGCTTTCCGCTAAAAGTAATGAGTTGGAAAAAAAAAATGGATGATTTTATAGATGTAAATCTATGGCCACGTGGGCTTGTCGTTTCGTTATATTTTATTGCGTGAATCAAGTCAAACGATGATTTAAAGTAAGTTAAAGTTCCATGTCATTTCAATTAAGAGAGGGATATAATTTAAATAATGATAAATTAAGAGAAGACATTGTCAACAAATCATTGACAGAATTAGGCAAAATAATGCAAGAAAAGTCAAAGTTAATAATCGTCGAAGCAGCGGCTTTAGCAATATCAACGTTTATATAATAAATTTTTAATCTAATTATTAATATAAATACGGAATAAATTTATCCTAATTCTTAAACTACTTTTTAAGCGAATTTACCAATAATAAAATATTCAGATTTTTTGTCATTAAATACGAAATGTTATAGGAATATTCAACGTTATTCGCCTTTTAAATAAATACGATACTTACCATTAAATCTTTGTTACGCGTAAAGGAACAATATAAAAATATATGCACAATAGGCGATTATATATATTTTCACATACAAAATTATTTAAAATATTATTTACAATTTAAAATATAAAATTTTAAAATGCGTTTTTGTACGCATTTTCCATTCGGTGGAATTTTAATAGGAAATGTTTCCCTTCCTCGGCAACTATGACAATTTAAATATGATAATAAATTATTAAACTTTATATGTTAATGCGAATGCATATATAATTGATATTGCATTTATAGAATAATGCTATGAAGATTACGTAGATCTATTCATTCGAACTATAACAACAAGAGCTATTGAAAGTTTTATAATCGTGAAATATAAATATTGTATACAGCATTTAAGGCATTAACAACATATACGAAAAAGGGAAAATTTTTTTGAATTATGCGTTTTCAATTGTGAAGACAATAATCTAGGTTGAATGTAGAAGAATACTTTAATAATTAATAATTTCTACATACAAAAGATATACAGCAAGAAATACTTGCTGCTCCGCTATTCATTTACGATATTAAATTATGTCTATACGAGTCACTATCAAAGTTAATATGCAATACAATAATAATCCATTATACGGTTATAATGTTAATCTTAATACTGCACTTTAATAATTATATTAATTTACAAAAGAGCGAAACAAGTTTTATAAAACAATTGGCAAGAACTTAGATAATAATTAAACAAAGTGATTATACAACTTACAACTTATTATACCTACAGTATAACATATTTATATCAAATATCTTATTCACTTTTTACCTTTACACGCTCAATACAGCTATCGTCTATGTATTAAAAGCCCTCGAAAAATGCTTGCATAAGTGCTTGAAACTAAAGACAACAAAAGCGTGAAGCGATCACCAAGAGATAGGCGTACGTCGCAACTGGATAACTCCACCGGCGACATTATAATTACTCTCTTCTTTCATAAAACTACTGACCCCATAAACGACATTATGAAACCAGAAGGAATGCAATGAATTCTGGCAAAACAGTGTGGGAAATTAATGATCGAATTCGTCATGAAACGTAATTTTAACGTAGAATAATGTTAATTTAAAGCAGTTATTCCTTATAAATAATGGTAATTCAACAATAAATGAAAATTATTTTAATTCAAGAATACAGGGCAATTTATCGATCAGATGCCTGCGAGTACTCCAGAGCCATTGAAGAATTTCGAAAATTATAATAACAAATTTATCCTTTAATCCAAAATCTTACATACAACTAAATAATCTTATGGGAATAAGAATTAATTTCTTATTTAATATCAATATAAAGTTCTTATAACATTTATTAATTATTTCATTCAAACACTAATCCTAATAATATCGTTTAATATTATTTTATGATATTTTATACGCATCTGCGCTTCAAACAATGCGCTTCACGCACGTGTGTTGTATTATAGAATATTGTGTCCCGTTATGCTATTATTTTGTGCTTGAAAATTATAAATATCGGTGTTAATACTTAATGCAAAAAGAAAAATGAATGGAAAATTTAAATAACATTTTAAGGATGTATTTATTATTCTTAATTGTAATAGTCAAGAAATTTTTATTCTAATTATTATTAATAAACAGAGACCGAATGAAAAAAATTTTATACAATGAGATTATAAGACAATTTAACGACAAAGAAAAATGTATTGAATTAACGTGTTTTATCAATTATTCATTTAATATTCAAGAAAATATTGGATAGAATAATAAGCAATTAAAAGCCAAATTATTTAAGCTTATTGAGTAATAATTCAATTATCAAACCAATAATAAAGTTATGATATTTAAGCGAGAATTTTTATTCTTCAATGTAATTGTATATTTCCTTTTTAAACTATTTTCTAAATGCTGAACTATTTACAGACTTTAAAATAATTACGAAATCGTAGTTCGTAGCCATCCTAGAGTTACGTCAGACTAGAACTGTAATATTTAATAACTTCCAGAACCATGACCTACTTGAAACCAAAATATACTTGAACAAAATAAAGGAAAAATATATATAATGTTAATGACTCACACTCCACTCTCATTTGATTTAAATTTTATGTACATAATAAAATATTCTTAAATTAAAAAAAAAAAAAAAAGCTTACTTTATACAGACAGAGTTTGTTAAATAATATATGAATGTGTACATTTTATAAAATAATAATTGATTGAATATGGATAGGTGTGTATGTGTGCGTTTAATATTGAAAATAAAAACATAATACACGAGCATTTAAAATCAAATAATTAAAGTTTTTGTTAATTTGTCACGCATTTTTAATTACTATGTATTTATTTATTTTTAATATAAAGATGATTGCTAACCTTTTATGTTTTTTTTTTTTTTTCAATTATCAAATGTTTTACGCTACTAAATTACCTTAAATTCGTATGGTATCGGAGAAAATTGATTTCATTGATTTCCCTTGAATTATTTTCTTAAATAAAACCTAATTAAATTATAATACAAAGATTATTCTCATCTATCTTAATACAAACTAATAAACGTAGCCATTTTTATAAACATTTCACTGCTAAATAATGACAATAAAGGATCTTACATAACTGATATTAATCTGTCATATTACTCGGATAGTAATAAAATTAATTTTCTCTGACACATATTTCTACACGTTTTAAAGGCGAAATAATAACTCTCCATCGTCATTAAAAAATACCACTTTATTAAAATTTAACACAAAACTTATATAATAGAAATAATATCTAAAAGACAATGAACGGTAAATGAGACGAAACTCGGTTCACTCGTTCCACATTTTCATTAAAATTTGACATTCACCGAAAGATGAAAAGATTCACAACAACATAAATGAAAGTAATCCGTATATTAGTTGCCCTTTTTACACTTCTTAATGCAACCACAAATATGTCCCGGCTTATTTTTATTGCGTTTCTTAGCCGGTCCAACCCTGGGAATATTTGACTTCGGACAGGTGCCACAGTTTCCCACGCAATTATCACAATCACAGCAACTTGGTAGGCTCGGCTCCAAGTTCTTAGAACTTTCGATAATACGATAGTGGCCTTTCGAATTCTTTTCTACCAAGCCGAACTCTTCGAAACGCTTCAGGATATTTGGAACCTGAGGAACCATTTAACATTTCTGTAGCAACAACTCCACTCAACTATGGCTATTATACGATAATTATATATAGCCTAATTCAAATTTATAAATACCAATTTATTAGTTATAAATTATGCATTTAAATAAGTCGATTGAATCATGAAATAGATAGTGAACGTCAATTATATATAAATATTATAGATTTAATTGGAAAGTGTCTGCGGTCCGCAATTTATTTGAATAAATGTAATTTGGTTCAGAATACTCCTACTTCACGGTATAACGAACATTCATATGTATAAAGTTGGAAGAAAAAAAAATTATTTTTATTATTAAATTACTCAAGCTACACCAATTTCATCATTGTCAATGATTATTTTCGCCTGATTAATATTAATAAAACCGAATCATTAATCGACTAATAACTATTAATTATCTTTATCAATAAGTGACGCGTTTGAAAATTTTTCCAGAAAAAAAAAATGCTATCAATAAAAGTTCAATAATACAGAAGTTTATCAAGCGAGAAAAAAAAAACTGTTTAAATTAAAAAAAAATTCTTTAAAATTATATATTACATTTCACAAGGCTCGTAAAATCTTAAGATCCTAAATTTAAAATAAGTTCTACATTTAAAATTTCCTTTATAATAAACAATACTAAATGTATAATATATATATATATATATATATATATTTTTTTTTTATTATTATTATAATATTGATTATATATCAATTATGATATTAATAATATAATTATATATTTTTTAAATTTCTTAAAAGGACTTTAAATTGACAAAATTATGGCCTTAACATATTAATACATAATAATATCCATTTTAATTGATTATATTCATGGCATTAATTGTTTCTTTATTAATTTTAATTTCAAGTGAAAAAATTCATGATATTTCTTACAAATTAATTATTTTTTTTTTATCATTATCATCATCATCATCATATATATATATATATATAAACTTTTTTAATATAATATAACTTCTATTAACATATATAACGCAACTATTAATCAACATACGTGAATTCTAAATCATTCATGATAAAAAGTATCGATCTATTTAACTAAATTTAATCTTGTTTTTAAATTTAGTTTTCACATTACCTGACGTTTTAGTTCCTTCTGAACATTTTTTCGACTGGTTAATATGTACTCTAAGATTTTTTTTTCCGATAAAGAATTTAATTTCTTCATTATTATTTATTAACTATCTTCGTATTTCTCGAGTTTTTATTCTGCATGTGGAAATATTACAATTAATTACATATCCAAAACTAACCTTAATGTGAGAAATAATATAACTTTATACTAACATTTTTGTCCACAAATCCATTACAATTTCTTTGAAAAATCAATAAACAAATTGTTTATTGAAAATTTGAAGCTTATCTTTCAGTGTTCCGAATTTTTATTTTATTCAAATTCAATAATATTACAAGTAACACGAAATTTTAAATCGTCAAATCGTAATCATACGTATAAAACATTACTGGATTGGTGGAACAAAATCGAAAGACAATAGAAATCAGAGTTATGTGTAACTTTACTTTTCAGTGTAAAAATTTATCACTTCTCAATTTTATAATGATTATTTTGATAAAATTATAGAGTATGCGATTATAAAACCGTTATATTTGTATTACTAAATTCATTTATTACACTTTAATATTATCTTTAATAATTTTTTAATTTATTAAAATATTACCACTTTAGAATTACAATTACAACTGACCTATGGTAATTAAGATTACATATTATATATTATAAACATTGCGATCAACTAAATGTATTTTATTAAATTATAGTTTCTTATAATTATGCTTCCGCCGCAATTACTAGATTATATTTCAAAATACATCGTTTTCAGCAATATTATTATGTAGTAAGGTTGCAAAAATTGACGATACTTTATAATTAAAAATTTATAAGCACGAAAATTGAAAAGAAATACTCCAATGAAAAAAGGTAAATTTAATGCTTAACACGAGATTAACCTTTGTAGAGAGAGAAAGAGATGACGACCCATTGGGTGATTCGAAGTTTAAGTACTTAATTAATGTTTGTTATGATCATTCGAATAGGAAAATATATTATGATTTTCCGATACATATAGATAGAAAATCGATATTTAATAGACGCGATCATTAGGTAATGTATGGAGGCTTTCCGAAACAAAGGTTTCTACCTTACGGTCTAAAATTCTCGATCAAGGCCTTCATTACAATAAAATGTTAAACTTTTGGCATGAAAATGGCAATTTACCTACTTTTAAATGCAGATTAGCCGGATAAGACTTTCAATCGCTTTACCAAGTGGGGACTAAAATTATTATTTAATAGGATTATTGGTAAAAATAAGTATTACACATTTACCCGTAACAAGACGACAGATATTTTCAGATAATGGTATAATACATTTTTATTATAAGTGATAAAGTAAAAATAGATGAAAGTAAGTAAATAAAAAAAATTATCTGTATAGATATTATATAATATAAGAGTAATAGTAGATTGAATAAAAATTTGCTGAAAAAGACAATTAAAGCTATATCATTTCAGAAAAATTCAACATATCCAAAAATTTCTCATCTACAAACTATTGAATTACGAGTTAAGCTTATCCTCACATAAAACCTTGACAATTTCGAAACAAATCCTAATAGACTTTATTCATAAATTACGCCACTCTGTTTATTTGAATATTATCGTCTCATCGTCATCTAATAATTATTCTAGTTCATTATTTAAGTTTATTTAATAGTACAGTTGAGATTTTATATACACCTTTTTTTATTGTATTATTTAGATTATTTAACTACTTATCTTGATAATAACTATTTGTATAAAACTGCGTACAATTGATCGATTCGTCATTTCATGTAAAAATTCAACTATTCGTGTCATTCGTTTATGTTAAAATTATACCGCAATAATTTGTATTCTTTATGAGACTTTTATTGCAATATAGAGCAAACGTTTACATTTCACTATATTCTTAATTATTGATTATGATCTTTAAAAAAAGTTTTTAAATAACAAATATCTCACATATCATTATGATATGGTTATTATTGAGCATCCAAGAGAAAGAAATTATTCGACCCAAGAAGTCTTTATACAAAATATCCTGATGAAACAAAATCTCTTGATCAAATTTTTCATTGTTAATTAAGTAGTCGTAATTCTTTGTAGGAGTATAATTAGATAATTAGATCGTAACAAACAATTGAGTGTAGACATTATCGCAACAAAACAAGTGCAACGATGTAATTTTATGGAACGAGTAAATTCCAATAGTAGGCAAATAATCTCGATTGTTATGTGTTATATAATATATTGGATCAACTTATAGTTAATATTATAACTATTTTACTTATAAGTATATACTATATACTTATAATAATAATTATAAATATATTCAATAGTTATTTTAAATATATAAATATTTAATTATAATTACAATTACGATTTCCTACGAAAGACGAATTACTCATAAAGAATTTATATAAATCAAAACACATATTAAAACATCATAAAACATCTAAATCTTCATAGAAACAACATGTTTGTAAATTTTTATACGAGTATCTAATTTAACGAAATCCGTCTATGAAAAAGAGCAAATCATTAATACTCAATTTAATACGTATGAGTGAATTAGCATTTCTCATTTCATTTTTATCCTAATCTACTATTCTAATATTCCTTAAAAATTACTTATTGTTAAAATTAATTTTATTGTCACAAAAAGTACTTTGTATATTTATTTAAATAAAAACTCAGCGTAGTATATTTTATTAAATTTTTAAAAATCTATTTATATTATTTTCAATGTAAATCCTTGAAATGTAACCCATGATAATATCGTTTGTCACGTATGCGATGTTGCGTGGGTGTCTGATTTCGCGCTACGATTATTTTATGAGGACGCGTCCAATAGAAGAATGCTCAGGTAGATTTAGATGTAAGGAGAAGATCTGTCGCCAAGTCAAAGGTCTCGTCTCGAATTCGATTCCCCAAAGAGTAAGAGTCGTGGACTTTCATCGAGTCTTTCGCATTTTGGCAGAATCTACACGATTTTTTTTTTTTTTTTATTAAATTTGATAAAGTTTCTACAAAAAAGCGTTCATTTTATCAATGCATATTATTTTTCACCTTTTAGACTTTTGCAAAAGTAACGTACTTTTGTTATAAATATCTCAAAATAACTTTACAATGAATTTCTTTATAAACATCAGTATGAATCTCTTCAATTGAGTCTCGTGCATAAATCATTGATAATTTGTAGCAGTGTGAGACAAGAGTGGACATGATTTTCGAATTATTTATCGATTTTCAGCCCCGAGAGGCAGTGAGGGAATGGGAAAAGAAAGAAAGCGCGGGATGGAGAGGGGGAGGGGGGAGGGGGGAATGTGTGTACGAGAGTAACGGGAGAACCCGGCCACTTTATTCTTGTAGTAATTCCCCCTGTCTAACAATACTCTTCAATAGACGACTCACGAAAACTGGATTAACTTCCGTCGATGGAAAAACTCAGCTTACATGTTGTATAGAGCATAAGGAGGAGTACTTACCGAGGCTATAGCGCCAGAAATCCTTGAGGGGCAGGTTGCCGTTCCGACCACCCAGGAGGTAGACGTGGCCGGTGAGTAACGTTGCACTATGTTTGCTCCGGGACGGCGGCGCTGGTCCGTTTTCTGACCCGGTGGACGTCACCGAGCTCCACATGACTTGGTGCTTTCCTGAAAGTCGAGTCGATAATTACATTCTCCGTACCCCCACCTCTTCTTCCTATCCAATTTCTAGTTATCGGGAAAATTGAAGGGGCGTAACTTTATATGCATATACGGCGCTGGTTTCTATATTATTTTCAAGCTCCGAGGATTTATCTTACTAGACTGGTAACCATTGTCTTGAAATTGCTTGGTACTTTTTCATTGTACGCGAATAAATGCGAGGAAAGCTAGTTATTTAAAAGGCAAGAAAAATAGGAATTCCCGGGCTTATCCACCCGAATAGGAATAATAAAAAAAAAAAAAACAGAACATTAATTCTACTCGTTCTTCTATCATTTTCATTCGCATCTTAGCATTCAAATTAAAATTCACAAACATTTTATTTCATTTGAAAAGCTACTAACTTTTCAATACTTTTCACAATGAATAAGATATGTTAGCTGTAATCATTTTTCTCAACGATATCAAATATATCTTAGTTGTTTGTAGTAATGTTACACAATGCAATAAATTTATTATAATTCAAATTATAACTACCTACTGCTGAAGAATATTTTAATCTCTCAAAAATTCTTCATCTTAAACTGACCGTTCATATCGACATCTTACTAGCCTCGTTCAATAAAAAAAAAAAAAGTATTTATATTTAGCCAAAAATTTATGCTACGTTGTAGAGATTTTTAATATTGTCATTTGTTATTTTCTGAAATATATGAAATCTATGTGAAGTACAACTTGGTGTATAGAATATCTCATCTTTAACATAAGCTTCCATTTTAATTTCATAAATAATAATAATAATAATAATAATAATAATAATAATAATAATAATAATAATAATAATAATAATAATAAGATGTTATTTTATTTCACGTTTGTTGAATTTTCTCATGCTTATAAATATAGAATTCCAGTAGCTTTCGCTTCCAGAGTAATATACATGTCCCAAGCTTCACTTATTAGCTTCAATAATATTGTCGTATTATCTCAATAGTTATTGGTAATTCAATTTTTATATTTGAATATTAACTGACAGTTTGTTTAAACTATTTAAATAGTCAAAAAATATTTTTATATATAATAGGATTTGCAGAAGCCTTTTAATCTATACGCTAATTCTTTCTATTCGGTACGCAGTCCAAATATATGAAAATAATATTATTTTTAAAAGTATCCTCGTCCATGAATTAACACTTACTCTCAGATAGAATAAAAATGTTTGTTTAACGAAGAGATGTAAGGTAAATAACCAACAAAAGAAAATCTCAACGGCAAATAATTTCAATTCCGACCGAAATATCTACATAACGCATAGTGAAATGAAACCGGCGTATAATAGCAGTCCTTGTATTTTCGACCCTTGAAGCTTTTACAACGACCGATGAATTACAAGTAGTCACTTGACATACAGATATGCATAGCTCATATAAAAAAAAAAAAAAAAAAAAAAGAAATGAAATGACAGAAAGAAAAAGAATAAACAACAACAAAAAACTCGCTCTCTGGAGAAGAGAAGGAAAATAGGGAGACGAAGCCAGGAATAATTAAGAGCGGCGCTTTCCGCAATCAGGGAGCTCGAGGTGGCACTCGGCCCCCAACCAACACAATCTCACTTGGATGAAGAGACGAACAACCTTAGCGAAGGTAACCTGCTCTTGCCATTCAAAGCGGGACTAGGTATTTTAAGGGCAAAGGAACTGGTAGGTCACCGACTAAGTACTCGCGTAGCAAATTCTTTACGCTCGGACAGCCTCCCTAATTAGCTATTTTGCTCTCTCTCTCTCTCTCTCTCTCTCTCTCTCTCTCTCTAAACCGCGTGCGCAAAAAATGGGACCTTATTATGGCCTTGTTTAATTTAAATTAGGCAGAAGATTCGGTATTGCGACAATTACGAAAATTAAACTGCAAGACCGCGTTTGGCCTATTTATTTATGCGGGAGAATATTTGGCGATGAGTAAGAAAACATGTGCCGATAAATTATGAATCAAACAGTTATTGGCATTTAATTGTCATACCAACAGCATAATGATAAGATTAGTAAGTACAGAGTGATTGGAAAAATGACGGATGTTAAAGAAATGAATCCGACTAATCGGCTTTAAATGCTGAATGTAATGCTGACGAGCAATAGTGGCGACAGTGATTTTATTTTCGAAAAATAATCTATACCCACATATCACTTATAATAATAATAATAATAATAACAATAATAATAATAATAATAATAATAATAATAATAATAATGATAATAATAACAATAAGGATTTTTATTGGTTGAGTAGTGATGTTAATTGATTCTGCTGTGTTGTTTATGAAAAGGTTTTCTGGAAACACAAACGTCCTTGATATTCTTCATAAATATTTGAAAAAGCTTATCGTTATATTTATTAGCAGCATTACTATAGCGTGAATAATTCAGTAAAATACTTTATAGTATAATGGATCCGTAAGTAATTATCTATTTACTAAACACCTTTAAATATAAAACGTGAAATACAAAAAAATAAAAAAAAGTATCTTCTGGTTACATACATACACCGCTCTAAAATGTTTAAGCGACAATGTGAATCTTACACTAATTGTCGAACAATTAGTGTAAAAATAATAACCATATAAAAAAAAAATGAAAAAGAATATTAATAATATCAGTATATAAAAAAATGTACCAATTCATTCAGCATAGCTTTGATATTAAAATTCTACAAATAATAAATGCAAACAAACATACAGGCTAAAGCATGAAAAAAAACTCGAGAATTCAGATTCTGATATATTAAAGAAGTCAGCAATGTAAAGAAAGTCAAAGTGGGCGAGACGCGGGAGAGAAAGTTGAATAAGATGGCAGAGAGAGAGAGAGAGCGAGAGAGAGAGAGAGAGAGAGAGAGAAACGTGTCGAGCATTTTTTTTATAAACGACTTCTGGGCATAAGGTATAAGTACATTCGATTTGCATGATTCCCAAAGAGGAAGATTACGCGTAAGATCCTCGCTTTCAGTGAAAAAAAAAATGTAGTTTAAACATAGTATATTATTGCGTAACAATAACAATGATAAATTTATAGATCTTGGGCAAAATTGGATACGCAATAATAAATTTTAAAATGATAAAATCAAATTTCTGTTAAAACATTTAATTTCATTTAATGCTTTTTTTTTCAAGATTTTTATTAATGTAAATTTTTTAAATAGAAATGTATCGATAAATTTAAATCCCTGAATTTTAAAAGTGATAAGCCACTACTTTCTGGCAACTCTTTAATTTTAAAAATTCATTTATATACTAATAATCGCTATGTAATTAAGAAATTTTTTTTAACTCTCTTAGTACAAAGGTATTTAAAAACCTGCCCAATGAAACTTGAAAATAATTAAGAATAAGCAGACTGTAATTTACAGAAATAATTATAAGAATTTGCATATATACGTAAAATGGTATATAATGTGTCTCATGAAAATCTTATATTTAAATTATGAATTTGAAATTAAATTTGAATGTAGGAAAATAATGCGAAGCCCCAGAAAGGCAATGAATATTATATGTTGAATTTATTTTTTAATTGAATAAATTGTTCCTTACTGAATTATTAACATCTTGTTAAATCCATGCATGCATGCATGCGACCGCATGCCCCTTATCATTATTATGTAAACACTTTTACACTTTTACTTTTATTATTTTAATTAATTTATTAGAATACGAAAGAAGAATAGGCAGTTGTAGGCATACGACAACAACCACGCATCAGCGACAAAATGCTCGACCACGGATTAGCTTATTAATAAATTCGATTTTATGCTTTCAATTAATTCTAATTTTTAAGTTAATCATAGGACTATAACGCGGAATTTCATTATTCGAATTTTCATTGTATACCACATCGTACTCGCCACATTCACCGCTTATTCCGCAACACTTATATATATATATATATATATAGAGAGAGAGAGAGAGAGAGAGAGAGCGAGAGAGAGGCAGCGCCGACGAGAATAAGAATACCGACAGCATAGACGTGACGCTAAAGGCCATTAGGCTTTTAAATAAAGTTGAGCCAAGAAATTGAAAGAAAATGAGATCGTCACGAGCCATTGTTAAATAAAGCTCCGGGAAGGCAAAAAATGTCACCCAAGCGGATGATATTTCCTACGGAGTTGGAGGGCCGATGCAACAGCAGGGAAAAGGGTGACTCGTGGAAAACTCGTTCACCCGGAGCTCGCTTCCAAAATCCCTGCGGCCATAGACAACTACTGGAGGATCATCCTCCACGTCCACTTGACTCTACGCTCACATTTCACAGCTAGATTTACCGTCTTCCTCGCGCACCTTCCGATGTCGAGGCGGAAGAAGCGAAAGAGAGGAAAAGGCTTTTTAATAGGCTTAGCCGGCAAACTTCGTGAGCCCTCAATCTCGTTAGCCCCGGCGCGACTCTGCAACTCGTGACCCACATGGAAACGCCGATTAATCACGACTAAGCGCGCATTTCTGTCCTCCTCGCTCACTCTCACTCACTCTGTGTACTTTACCTCGCACGCACTTTGACCCCGTCTCATTCCATTTACCTGGCTGCATTGCGAAGGTGTAACCGCTGTGCTCGCGCCACTACGAAAGAACCCAAAAGAAAAGAAAATTTCAATGCAGCAGGGCTTTCCCTCGGCTCGAGTACGAGGCCGTTAAGCGCTTTTGTGCCATATGTTTGTGTGTGTGACTGCGCCTGTAATTACTAAAGGTTTATTTGTTAATGAAACAAAAAGTGCCCTATCTACTACCCTTCTCTAATCTACTTTTTGGTATTCATTAAGTAATGTATTCTTCTATCATATAAATTCTAACATAAATTGTGTATTAAAAGAAAAATTATCAACAAAAAAAAAAAAAAAAAAAAAAAAAAAAAAAAAAAAAAAAAAAAAAAATCATTATTCAATGGAGTATTAAATGGAAATGCCATTTCTTATTATAATTTCAAGAAATAATAGCGATATGTCTTCTTCTTCTTCTTATATGTCTTCTTCTTCTTCTTCTTCTTCTTCTTCTTCTTCTTCGATCTTAAAGATCATTAATTATATAGCTATAAAAAGAGTTGCGGATGTCCCATTCATATACGTAATTTATTATTGATCTCAATTGATTATACGAGACAATTTTTACATACGTAAAACATCTACGTACGCATTAGTCCAAACATAAAAGATATGTATTAGATTTTTTTGCATTAGAGTCAAAGAACAATCAAGTGTTATAAACAAAGTGAATAATTAAATTATTCGGCTCAAAGTTTCATAAATCAAGTTATGTATCGGCTTATTTGACAGTGTCGCAAAAGAAATTTTAACTTACAAACTTTCCAACATATCGAAATAAAACTTCACGTACGTTTATGTGTAATGTATGACAATTGCATTAGCTTGATTTAAAAAAAAAAAAAAAAAAAAAAAAAAAAAAAAAAAAAAAAAAAAAAAGAAAGAAAGTTTTATTATCAATTCAGCCCTTTTTTATTCGGCTGAAAGAAATATCATAACTAATTCTAAACGAAGCGAATATTGAGTCATTAATTATATTACAAGTTATTTGAACACTTTATCTCTCTTATTCGTGCAATTCATATGAAACGAATACAATTAAATTTAAAAACAAAAGTGAAATATACAATCTTTATATAATTTACTATTGAATTGATATCGCCTACTCTGATTATTCTTGCTCTATTCAATATTGAATTCATCAAGCTGCGATTAATTATTTCATATTACATTCTGCTAATTAATAAGCTAATGAATAATACGATATTACGATAAGAAGAAAAGTAAAATTACATACTGACACACATCGACATAGAGACATACTCTATACACTTATATATCATATTCCAAATGGTAAGCCAAAAGGCAAATAATAAACAATTTTCGACGCTGAGATTGTGCAGTTTAACATTACCATCTAACGAATCGTACGCTCGCCGTCTCATTTAATAATTACAATAAATATATTTATTTCGATATCTCATTTTTAATCTTGCCATATTGAAATTGCGCGCGCTTCTCGCGCATTATTACACAGATATTACATTGCCTATACATCTAAACAATGGTAAGGCATTCGTAATTTATCGATTCAAACGGCCAATAAAAGCATGTCTTCGCGAATATTACGATTCCTAGTAGTCTGAGGCTATTAAATGCCTCATTAATTTATCACATTGTATATAAATAATTTTCATTTTCAATAAGCCCAGAGGCTTAAAGCACTAATTTGTTTTAACCGAGTGTGCCTATTTTAAAAGTGTTTGCTGAAAATGTACTCAGATCCTGGAAAAAGTAGCTAAAACCTAGCTCTCATTAGCATTACATTTCTCATCTCTAAACTATATACGCATTGTATTATGAAAAGAATTGAAGATAAATATATAGTCGGCGATAAAATGCTAAAATGCAAATGGAAAAAAACAAAAAAAAAACAAAAAAAAACAAAAAAAAAACAAAAAAAAAACATAACTTCATTGTAATAAGTAAAAGACAAAAGAAAATATTGACCGACATTATTATGGCACTATTTTTTCATTTTTGTTCTTTATTTTCATCTTTTTTTATGTTTTCTTAACACTACGTTTCGAAGTAAAATGAGAATTACCTAAGCGGCAAATGTTGCTTGTACCATACGAATAATCATGAGCATTTTGCTCATGAGAGACGTTCGACAAACGCTATCAGGCTTAAACAATGCCATTGTTGTTTAAGGCGGAGCAGCTCCTCTACCTTGCCCTACAACACGTTACAATTTAAACAAAGAGAGCGAGCCCCAGTAGACGGACTTAAGTTCTTTTAAAGGGCTTGAATTATTTGTATTTGATACCACCGCGGTGGTCGCTACTATACTCTACATATACCCGGCCATCGTGATAAATCACTCGCCGGCAGCGCCACGACACGGCTTCCCCTCCGTGCCTTGTCAAACCTAAGGCAGCATTCATCGTGGCTCGGGTTTGGATGAACTGCGCAACGCAGCCGATCGCCACCAAATCAACACGAGATCCCCGACATGACGACCCTTCGATGGGTGAGGGGGTGGGGGGGGGGGTTTGGGGTCAATCGCCTCGTAGCCCCTCTTGCCGAGAATGAAATGCGCGCGAAATCAGCGAGTCCTCGGCTTCCTTCGGCCCGCATCAGCTACGCCGGAATCTCCAGGGCTCGCTTCCTTAACATCTTTGTGCGGGAAAGTGGGGGGTGTGCTAGGGGATGAGGTCTCAACTTACATAGAGTATTTATGGAATATCGAGTTATCCAGTTCGGGCTTTTAAGAATAAATCTCGGGACAGCGTAGCTACGTGTTATGTCAATGACGCGTTATTGTGATGAATAAGCGATGCGGAAGGAATCAAAATTAATGTCATTCTCTTAGGGGCTATTAGGGGCTGCATTTTATCGAAGGCCGAACGTCATGGGGAGAGGGAAGGGTATTAGCGTGTTTTGTTCAGGGGGTATCGTAGCGTCGTCGGCGCAAGCCTGCAACGTAAAAAGTGCAATTTTCGTCACTTTCTCGTCATCGCCAGTCTCCGAGCGACAAAACGACAATTATAACGAAATTGTTATAATATTATTGGTAATGTGGATATATACGATAAATTGTTATAAAGGTCGACAGCGGTTTAAATGGAGTGCGCGAACAGTGTGAAGGTGTGCTGTGCGAACACTGTGCTCCAAGAGGGGGAAGAAAAAGAGTCGTACAAGCTAAGGACATTAAAATAAGAAAACATCGTACATGGCACGAAAAGACAAAAAAGCTTCTCGCTAACTTTTCCCCTTCCATCTCAACGCGACATCGCCCAACTAACTAGTCTTTCCCTCTACACTCGCCCACCTTTACACACAGAGACGAAGACGGCTCGAGGATAAAAAGTGAGATGAGAAGCTAGGGGACGTCGCCCCTCTGCCCTGGCTCTTCACGGTTAAAGCGACGCGGTTTTAGCACTGCCGATGCCTTCGGGGCTCCTCTGAGAACTGCCGAACGTCGAGAAGAGTTAGTATCGACTTTTAAGATCGGGAAGCGAGTGAGAGGGGACAAGGAAGTGTAGAACGCCGTAAAATATTTACGCGCTTCCGACGGGAGGATTTGTATTTGCTCGCGTGCACGTGCGCGCGAGTCGAGCCGAGTGAGTGAGTGCGCTGCGTCGCTCGTCGAAGCGGAGTTTGATCGGAATTTTCAATGTAGCTGGAACGTTGGCAGGCTTAATTGAATCGAAGAACAAATTTTATTTAACTAACCGAGGTGGCCGTGAGTCCGGGACGGAGGCGAAAGCTTCCTTCATGAATATTCGCTTTTTAGGGTGAATTTGACTCGTCGCCCGGCCACTGTATTTCACTATTATTGACATTTATGCGTGGAAAAAGATTCCCTTTCCAAATTTTGAGAGACCGAGAGAAGAATACACGAATGTGTATTGTGGAGATGATTTTGGACTTGGTTAATGGAATTTTTGACGTTTGAGCCATAAAAGCTAAGGAGGTGATTATCTCGTGAGAAAGGAAATTTTTCGTACGATAACTGGCATTTCGTTTTTCAATGCTTTAGACTTTTGAAGGAAATGATCGCTGTGGTGGGATAGCGGGGGAAAAAAGAAATAATAATAGTATAAAAAAATTCTTTTCTTCGAAAAATTTTAATAGAAATGATGGAAACGTTTCTTTCTTCGAGTAAGATTATTTTACGTCATAGTAAGAACATTAATTCTTCAAACTTATTCTTCCATGGAGATAAATTAATTTTCTTATCGCTCACGGCATTTGTTTGTATAATTTCCTTTCTTTTTCCTTCATAATCATAAAGTCTCCTCGTACATGCGCAAAAATCAAAATCTGTTCTTCATTATATTATCGTAATTAGCAATAACATTTACAAATACCAATTGCAACATAATAAGTGCACTGCAATCGAATATTAGCATATGTTAATATAAAAATGAAATTATTCAATAAAATATTATAACATTGATTGTTTTATTATTTGTTTATAAAAACCAGACTAAATTATGCATTTAGATTAATTATTAAAAAATACAACAACAATAAGAAATAACTTGGACGTGCAGTTGAGTTAGACGAAAAAAAAAAAATATAAAAATGTAATATTTATTATCATCTAATTCATATATATTGGACAAGCAGGTTTAATTAATTTTATATTTATTTGCGATAAGAAAAACGGAAATGGACAATCTATACAAATGTTTTATCGAATTTATTAAACGAGACGTTGATTTATAAAAGTCAATGTCTGCTCGAGGGAATTTTCACTAATTCAAGCTTCTCATAATCAATACAATATACATTTTAGAAATACTTTTACTTGTTTTTTTTTTTTTTTACAGAATACAATGCAAACTGAAAATAGGAAAATCAATGAGCATATATTTATAGTAAAAGCAGTAGAGTGATCATGTGACTTTTTGAAATTGATAGTCTGTCAGACTTATATTATTGTGACAATGGTACCTCGCTGCTCAAATTTATAATTGATACTCCATTATTCTATAAAAATGTATTCTTGTATAAGCTTATCGCTCGTGCTGCACATAGCTGGAAACTAAATGTGTTTGAAAATCTCTGTGTGAAAAGTTCGAATGATATATAAAGTAATCCAAAACTATAAATCTTGGTAAACGAAGGAAGCGATCGATGCAATGGCGCAAAATTATTCATGAAATAAGTTTAATCGCTTAACTCAACTCATTAATATTAATAGCTTTCATTATTTTACGCTCATTGTTGCTCCTATCGACAAAAGGTCCTTAGGAATGTAAAATCGTGTCGCGTGTGGAAAAGCCGTTTCCCCTACTTACTATTTTCTTTTTCTTTTTCTTTTTCTTTTTCTTTTTTTTTCTTTTTGTTAATTATTAACGTTTTGTAAGTGATAATGAAAGGAGATTCAGAAACATAAATGAAGTGTCTTTTTTCGGCGCATGTGGTCGTCGGTTTGAATAATACATTTACCGCACAAGTCCGGATAATCAAACGGCTAAGCCGCCGACAAATCTAATGACTCTGTGTCAGTTTATATACGTAAGTTTGTCCTACGCATACTAGAGTAAACATACGCAATGCTTAGAAAAAAAATATATATATATAGAAGAGAGTCGAAGGGATGTTCAGATTGGGGTGAGTGCAACAAGAGGGTGAAAGGATAACAGGGGAAGAAATTAAGAGCGTGCGGGAGCGATGAGAGGATCGTGAGTAAAAGAATTTTTGAAAATGGAGAGCAGTTTTGTAGCCGCGTACCCCCTCTAGAGTGACAAAGAGAGCGGCTGGTAGTTATCGTGAATTTATTTTCTTTAATCTGCGCTCTTTTGAAGGGAGGTAGCATTTTTCTTATTACACGCGATCATGCAATATTATTTTAAAATTTTTCTATACCAAGATTAATTTTTATATTTATTACTTAACTGAGAATTATTTTATGATGTTCAATTTAATCGATTGCGCTTGCCTTCGAAATGAAATACTTTTTTTACAAATCTATTTTTGAAACTAATTTTTAAACGAATCCACTTTAGCGTTCATATATGCTTTTCAAAACGATTCTTCATTGATTATTATAATGAAATTATAATATTGGAATTTTAAATAAAATGTCTAAATCTAAATCTAAAATAAACGCAATTTTAGATAATATATGTATCAATAAATATAGATAATATGAATGTGAATAGCTGGATGAGTCGTATTAAAGTTTTCATCATTGTAAACGATACGATATTACAAAATCAAGAAAAATGTAATGAAATTTATAAGGTTATATAGAAGAGAAAAAAAAAGAAAAATATGAATCACGAAGACGAGAATCGTAGAGGCAATACGTCTTACGTATGTGTTCAGAATTATTGAATTCGACGAAATATTATCTGAATATTTGCTAAAGTTTTTAAAATATATCATAATTATCATAATACCATCAATTTCCTTATACAAATATACAAATACATATATATGATATTTTATAAATAGAAGGTACGCTTGGTATAAATGCCCGATAGAGCCGATCCGTCTTTCCACTATATAATCGATTAATTAATTCTCTATCCTTATCAACAATACAACATTCTAAGTATTTTATTTCATCACAATCCTTATTATCCACATTATCTTTACAAATATTTCTTCTATAAATTGTAAATATAACTTGTCTAAGCACTATTACTACAGCTGCGCTAATCTTCTCTCACTCTCCATTACGCAAGACCAATACGGAGCCCCTAAAGGCTTTACCGAGTAAATCGAAAGCTTGTAATTTTTCATCGCCTAAACGATTCATGTTCTGTGTACGTTCAAAGCTTTGAGCCAAATTGTTTTTACCAATACACAATGCATAAACATTGTATTATTGTTTACGCTGAATCTTTTAAAATGTAAACAATGTTGAGATATACACTTTACTGAGAAATTCTTGAAAAAATCAACAAAACTTTACCTATTTGCCCGATGAATTTAATTGACTTTTTTTTGCATATTATTAAACACGCACACACACACACACACATACAAACTCACGTATTGATAGGAAGTAATTATTAAAATATTTAAAGTAAATAATATGTACGTAACAATTTATTGCATCATATTTAATAAATCAATTAATTGTTTGTATTGCCTAATATACGCTTATAATCTCGAGAATAAATTATAAGAAATATTGAACTTTTGCGCATTCAATTAAGCAATACCGTTAATTTTGTTTTCTTTTGGTAAATTAAATCAAGTAAATATTACCAATTTGCAAGGCAAAAGCTTATTATATATTTTATTAATTTATTCATCTATATTTATATGTTTGAACATATAGTTTATTAGTTTCAAGGTTAATAATAGCATCAAGACATAATATGTCAAGCTTTAAAATTAATTTTTTGCCATATTCAGCTGAATAAATGGAAATATAAATCAAAGAATTTAACATCTATTGATAGATGAGACAATACCTTGTTAGTCCAAAGACTTTTCAGTTCGAGAAATATATTTTATACACGAACGATGTTCTTTTATGTTTATCAATTATCATGTTTGGTATTTATCATCGAGCATTCATGTTCTTCCTACTATTGGACATAACATGAAATTGTAATTTTTAAATATTCACGAATCTAGGTGATCCTTAATACACTGGGCATAAACGCTTATATGAAAATATTTAATAATTAATATACGGATAAGTACGATAATTAATATAAAGCTCAATATACTTATTTACATTTTTTAACCAATTTCACAATGTTTAAAAATATAATATGAGCTTGGCCATATAGACAATTGCGAATATTATTGAAAGTACATACCGTGAGAAAGCTCGCGTTCATAAACAATGCGAACGAAGTGCCTAAAATATTTAATCATGGAGAATTCTATTTCTAACGACGATATAATATAAAAATGACAAAATCTCGTATCTTTTATAAGGATTGAAAGGCTCTTTTGATGTTCTATATATTTGCTGGAGAACTCAACTAGTTATTGCTATTTATTATTTAAAATAATTTTACGAAATATTTTATTTTTTATTGATTAAATTATTTTATGGATTAAAAGGAAATAACACGAATACATATTCTTTATCGAGATAGAGATAATGCATTATATTTGGAATCGTATGTAATTGTATATTAAATAATTTATTATCCTAAAGAAGTGATACCGTGTGCAAGAGGAACATTGTAAATCATTAAAATAATCTAATTCTTATCGTACGAAAAACAAGTTCCTAAAGTTCCAATGCATTGTTCAACAAATTACTTATCAATAGAAAAAACATTCATAAAACGAAATATGCATTTTAACGGTTAGTTCATGTTACGTTATATATTATTTATTATATATTATATATTTCAAGAGAACCACGATAATTCTGTTGATTTTACAATTAATTTGAAATCTTTTATGAATTCTTAAAAGCAATGGATTTCAACTCAATTGATAAGTGTAAATTAAAATAATTACCATTTGAATTTACAATTTTCTACAACTTTAATAGAATTTCCTACTCCTAATGATATATTTTCCATTCACTTTATTGTATTTAATTCAATCAGAATTCTACTAAAAATATATTAATTTTATTACATTATGACACTTTATCAAAAATTATTCAAGAGTATATTTTGTAATTTAACATAATTTCTTATTACTTTATAATGTATTATTGTTACCAAGATATAATACTAAAAATATAGTATTCAAGCAATAATCAAATTCTGTAATTCTTCTTCTTACATATGTATATATATATATATATATATATATATATCAGAATTTTTAAATTTTGAATATTGATATTAGCAATGCAACATCCTTTACGTTACTACCTTTGAAGATAACATAAAAACTGTAATAATATTACAATACTAAGATGCACTTTAAGGACGAAAAATCTAAATTGCACATACAATGAATTTGGATAAGTAAAATTATTAAAAGTACAATACAATATCATTCATAAGATACATTGTCAGCTGGGTTATGAGATATATTAAAAAAAAATATATTACTTTGGAAGATAAATAATCGAAGAATGTTTTATGGGAACATATAGAGGCAAAAAATAAAAACCAAAATACACAAGAGACATATCATAAATATAATTGTATAATAAAAATAAATAAATGATGGAGCATAAATGCTTACTGTGCTTGAAGTCATAAATTACAGTAACTATAGTAATAGGCGTACTACCATGATGATATATTTGTATATAGTTTATGTATTGATTAGTTGTTATTTATTGGTGTTGCCAAAAGGGCCAAAGCTCGATTAGGGTTCACGAATAAAAAAAAAAAAAAAAAAACGAAGAAGAAGAAAAAAAAACGAAAGAAAAAAGCAAACAAAGAGAAAGAAAAAAATGTAAGACAACCGTTGCTTATCGCAAGAGGCAAATTGAAAGATGAAAACGCGAGTGTTTACATGAAATCTAAGTCGATAAAAGGCATTGACACAATTAGCAACGAGCGGAAGGCACATCACAAAGAGTGAAAAATTGTGTCGCTAAAATTGCAACGTCCGCAGCCCGTAACGCCTGAACACGAAAAAAAAAAAATCGCACAAAGGGCGATTAAATGAGGTGGAGAAACAATGGGACGAAAGTAAGTAAGAAATCGACCTGAAAAGAACATGTAGACACGCGTGTACGCGTACGGATATACGTATGTATGTATGTATAGATGGATGGATGGATTGATTGA
This sequence comes from Ceratosolen solmsi marchali, assembly GCF_000503995.2. Taxonomy (NCBI): domain Eukaryota; kingdom Metazoa; phylum Arthropoda; class Insecta; order Hymenoptera; family Agaonidae; genus Ceratosolen; species Ceratosolen solmsi. Next base: position 5,442,207 of record NW_011948424.1, on the reverse strand, counting down.
TGGATGAATGAAAATTGAATGAAATGAAATGGTTAGGTGCTTTTCTTTTGGCTGTCTTGTGCCTGTGTATGTGCAGTAGTGAGCGCATAATCAGCCGTAGTCGAAGAAAGCCCGTTACCGTATCACAGCGAATGATGCAAAAAGCCTCGTAAAGTTGGCATTTGGAGTTAGTGGGGCACGATAATCGCAATGTAGAGAGCTCGGTAACGCTCGGGCACGTCCGCGCTATACCCGGAGACGATGTATGCGTCAGGCCTTCGTTGCTTCCACGCAGACGTACGGGCTGATGCGGATCGGGCGCCAGTTGGCGCGTACCATCCGTTATACCCGAGTGGGGAGTCGGAGACCCGTCGAGGAGTCCTGGAGCGGGACTTACGTGCGGTCGTCGGTGGTGGCGTCCGTGGTGGGTTCGGAGCTCAGCTTGGTGTCATCGCTTGGGGCGCGGGTTAGAGGCGTCGACCTGCGTCGCGGTAGGGCCTCTGGGGCACCGGCCACGGGGAACGAGCGAGAGTCGCGCACACACGCGCACTACTGGCACCGGCAGCGTTAGGCGCGAGCCTCGCGACCGGGTCAGCGGAGCCGGGGCGCATGCGTCCTGGGGACGGTGCGCAGTCGTCGGCGCGCACCGACCAGTCGCCGAGGGGACGTTGAGCGCTGCGCCGAGTCTCGACTCCGCCCGGAGTCAAGGTCGACGGGGCCGATGCACCGGTGGACTTTCGTGGTACGGAGACACCTCTAGGGGCGGATGGAGGACCCTCTGGACGGGTGGCTCGCGGATTATTGCTGGGGAATACCGACGATTCCCTCGGACTTGCCTCCCATTGATTGATTAGCCTGTCGTCCGCGATGCGCGAAGAGTGATCGGAGCGTCGAGAGGTTCGGCTGTAAGCGACGAGGGTTTCCCTCCAGTTCGATTCGAGAAAATTCTCCGTCCTATCCAAGCATTCCCTTTCTCGCGATTCTTCAAAGTGCAAGTCGTAATTGCCAAGCCGCTCGATACAAAATTTCATACTTTTAATGTATTACCCGTAAAAATTGTCATTTTATTGAATTATTTTTCAAAAGACGCCTACTTTAATGCATTCGCTTCCTCGGTATTTGTAAAAGATAAACAAAAAATGTAAATTTTCATTGTTGTTTAGTGCGACACTTACATCTACTAGTTATATTGATTTTTCAGTGAAATTGAGTTTTAATTGTATAGAAATTATTTATTCGAGTCTCGAAAAAGGTAAAACAAATAATCAATTGTATACGTATGATAGCAGAGGATATTTTATTTGTTGAATCGTATTTTTAATTATGAATTAATGTCAAGTTGTATGTTTATTATAAATAAGGACGTGAATGTATCATATATAGTAATCAAAAAAAAAAAAAAAAAAAAAAAAAAAAAAAAAAAAAAAAAAAAAAAAATAAATAAATAAATAAATAAATAAATAAAAAATAAAAAATAAAAAAATACCATCCTGATACTTATATTTATCAAATAAAAATAAAATTGAATTCCCTTTATATAAGAAGTTACAGAGAGTAATTACAATTAACATCCCCAGGTATCGTGATAATATCGCACAAACTTTATCAAAGACGAATACATCGCAAAAGTTATAATTTAATTTTAATTTCATCGATTTATAAAAACTTATCTTTAACCGTACAATCGCGTACGTGTTTATGGTATTATTTATTGATTACGCATTTCATAAATGCACAAACGCTTATCTGCAACACTTAAGGGATAATAATATTTTTTATCATCGTGCTTATATATCGCCATTATAATTGAACAAAACACCTGAGGCGTCGATTGCTTGAAGTAGAAACTTTTACGATTTCATTGATACTATTATTCAATTTCTCTCGTTACGTTCCATTTGTGCCAGAAATATCAATATTCAATTGAACGCGAAATCCTTTACGAAAAATATCAACAGCAATAATAATAACAGTAATATAATTAAAAACTAAAAGAAAATTAGATGTAATGGAGGTGCGGCGGCGGTGTACTTCAACAGATATAATAATAATTATTATTGTCGTTGTTATTATTAATGTCGTTGAAAAGTAGGGAAACATGTTTAACCAAACGGTTGCAGTAAGAAGCAATTATCGGTATAACCGTATAAACGTATAACCGTAGTCCTGCGTCCATGTCGTATGCCATTTATCTAATAAGAATAACGTCACAAAATTGCAATGAGCTAAATTCGCAAATCCGACAAATGATTTCATTATGAGAAATTTAACCTTCCTCCGCTCAATGCCCGACATTGAGTAGCGCGGATGGTTAAATGCTGCGCCAGGACATGGCAAAGCGCGCGCGCTCCCACCGTTAATTGGCTGTCGTTGAATAATCACATATCAAGTATTTCCGTCGAGCGGGCGAACACTCGGGGCACCCGGGTCACCATCACCCGGGCGAGCCTCGCTTCCCGCCGCCGCCACGGCCTCCCTCGTTCCCTTTCCACCCTTTATGCGGCCACGACACGGAACGAATACCCTGTGCAAGTCCTCGCTCCTTGCTGCCCCCGCGCACGTGCCCGACGGGGGCGGGAAGACGCGATGTTGCGCGCGCATCGCCGCCCCCGAGCCGGGTCGAGCGCGCGTACGCTGCACCCAATGGTTCACCCGTGTGCATGCGGGGCTCGTGGATCGGAACGCCATGTGTCGATGTGCGTGCATGTATGGGTCGCTCGATATAGGGCGTTCGACGTAACGGAGTCGCGGTGGCGCTTATTTTTATTTTTATCCCGCTCGGGGCTATTACGAGCAATAATCTCGGAGCATCCCCGAGTCGCTTAATCCGGCAGACGCCCGACGAGTCCCCCGTCACGCCACCGCCCCTCTCCACCACCATTTTTCTTCTAATTTCCCGACCGTGAAACGCGCGAGAACAAGGGCTGACGTTTCGCTCAAAAGAGTCGTCAAAACATTCGCTTGAACTTGACATCTTCCCGATGACGCAATACAAGGGGTTTGTCCGTGTACGCACCTCCCTTTGTTTACCACATTGACGAGTACTTTGGTAACTGCTAATGTCATTCGCATAAGCATGTTCTATCGCTGTAAGAAAATTCTAATTCGACTGTCGACGCGCTCGAGGTGTAAATGTAAATTGTCTGAAAAGGCGTGTACCTGCGCATCGATTTGTGTACGTTAAACAGGATAGTAAAGTTTGACTTTTGAATAACTTTACAGTTTAAAACAGATTTTGTTCTCTTCATCGTTTCACCCGTTGCTCACCGCTCTCCACTCTCTCTCTCTCTCTCTCTCTCTCTCTCTCTCTCTCTCTCTCCCTCTTTCGTTTTGCGATACTCCCCGTTCTCTTGTTCCTTCTCTTCCACAACTTCTCATTTCATCCCTCATCGTTCGCTTACTTGATCCTACTCATTCTCTCTCACTTTGTTCTCATTTGCATACAATGTTTGCCGCGCCGTTCCAGAATTTTTCCGTATGAATGTTCCTCAACAACCTCAACTGCAACTCGGAAAAACTCGTGGAAATATTCGAATTGGCCTCTTTAAAGTTAAAAGCGCATAAATCATATACCTCAAGCGCCCCTCAGATAAACGATATATACCCACTAATCATTAATTGTTTTAAATAAATTGCCATAGGACATTTGACGTCGATAAGATTCAATATATTCTATAATAATATAACCGATCCATACATTAAGCTCTATTATACCCTGGATATAAATCGTCAAATAATAAAGCTGTGACGATGATCTTTGATGTATAATATTTAATTATAATCATTAAAATGGCGTGTACTACAAGCGCAATACAAGAACTTTCAATAATACTAAAATCAATCAGCTTTAATGGGACTTTCTCGTTTCTTATATAAAACATAAATTGTATGAATTATGTAACTAGATTGATTACGAATTCTACGAATTATAAGAACAGGTGGATGACCACTCCAATGGTTTACCGAAATTGACAAGTAATTTTGGAAACCGTATTTTCCAAAATAAAGCAAATGTGCGGTAAAAATTCAAAGGAAATAATTCTCATGGCTTCTATCAATTGTATTTAATCGATTACGCACAATATGCCACGAATATTAATTTATTAATTTTATGTAGCAAGCATTGTGTATTACATAAAAAATATGTGTAATTATATTAAAATATTATATATTTTATTATTATTATTATTATTATTTTATTTTATTTTTTTATTTTTTTTTTTTACGTAAATCAATTCAAGTAATCTCATTATGAAATTCTAAATTTATTGAATTATTATATCAGCTAATCTGCTAGCTCTTAATAAAAAAATTACTCCATTACCGAGTCATTCTTTCGTCATGTTTCTACGTCAATTACGGAATGACGCTTAATGACTTTTAACGTTGCTTGGGTAATAATGGTAATAATGCTCGCTCTAGCGACAAAAAGACAATAAAACAAAATCTCCCTTATGATTAAAGATAATCCCTTTTGCCCTATAACCAACCACTGATGATAAAAATCATTAGGTGCTGCATTTCTTAACCACGGAAATGTAATATTTCTTTTAACGGAACATTTAAGATAAATGAATAGAACATTGTCTCTAAATCACACGCGCACACATGCATCACCATCGCACATAAGGACGCAGCAATAACTCATCGGAGCGAAAATGACAAGAAAGCGAGGAGAAGGATAGGTCAAATAGAAAGGAGCGGGCGGCGATTGGGCGACGAACAACAAGAGGCGAAGGAAGCGATTAGTTCGTTATTTTCATAATAAGTGCCATCCGCAGCATCCGCACCATTCGCGGATAAATAAAATTGGAGCAAAGTCGCGTAAGGAGCGACGTTAAAAGCCTAGCGCTATTCAATTTCGCATAAAAACATTGCCGGGAAAAAAAGATGGAAAGAAAGTAAAAAAGAAGAAGCTCGTGAAAGAAGGGAAATGGAAAGTAAAGGGAGGAAAGTACGCGGGTGCGAAATTCGGCAGCAGATGCGACCGTACGTAGCTCTCCCCCTCGCGATCGTCCCCCGAGTTACTCGAATCAGCGGGGACATTGAATTCATGCTGCCCCCGAAGTAGCGCCGGAGCTCGGGGGCGTTTTTGCGCAGACGCGGGCTTCCGTTGCCAAGCCGACGAAGGGAGAAAGAGCAGACAACTGCCGGTAGTCCGAGAGATGAGGAGAATCGCGTATTGATTGCGTGTTCCTTCCCTCTCTATCTCTCTATCTCTCTCTCTCTATCTCTCTCTCTATCTCTCACCGAGACTCCACCTCCCACCTCGACTATTTGGGCAACTACTCGCTGACTACCCAACCTCCCACCCACTTCCATCCTTGTCCAACGAGACGCGCCTTAGACCATAATGCTGTCTCCGCATACTATGCCACTGACACCGCCGTACCACACTCTTTTGCACCTCCTTGCTCTTTTCCTTCCCTCTTTTGATAATTGCCCCGACATTCCCACTCGCATTCGACTCCCTACCAAATAATCTTTCTCCCTTTTTCTGTTAGATGTGCCACTGTATTGGCTCGACCTGTCGAAAGAATTCAGATTTAACGTTTTTATATCAGTAATAAATGCACTATAAGTAATAATGGGACGAGGAGGTTTTATGGAATCTGGAGAAATATACTATGGGTCGAGTAATTTTGTTCGATCGTCTGAAAAATTCATTTTTACGAGCGTGTATTGTTGTTGCGTTTAGTGCGATGGCGTAGTTAAATGTTATATGAAGTATCAACATTTATTTATCTATTAATCATTGTGATCGAGGTTTTATTTATTTACGGTCATTCGTTACGCGTCCATAGGGAACTTTAATTTGAATGTTCGAATGGAACGATTAGCTGCAAAGTTTATGCAAAAATCATAAAAATACTTCTGTCCAGACACTGTTTGTTTATAATGTTCATGTATTTATAATCTTCATATTGAAAATTCGAATTATTTTTCACAAACATGTGCCAAGTGACGGGTGATTTATCGTAAGTACGATCAATTATGAAAATTGATGCAAATAGCTGATTAATTAGAAATACTTAAGAAGTAATTTTATATAGAGATGATAATCATTAATAAGCGTAGAAAATTAAAAGCATGTTAAAAAGAAAGAGAATGAAAGTATAAATCGTGGATAAAATACATTGTTGATAATAGTTCATCCAGCCTAATTCCTTTCGACCTAACGACATATTCGCCGTTCGCGCCTTCTTTATTTTCAAAAAAACGATCCACCCACTACACGGTATACATTTCCATTCTTTTTTGCCTTTCCATCCAAAGCTCTCAGCTTCCCATTTCATTTTTTCTTTTTCTTCATACTTCTATTCCTACAGCCACTCTAGACTTCTTTCTCCACCCCCCCCCCCCACCTCCTCAACCCTCGCGATTCTTCTTCTGCCGACTCTTTTTCTCAACGGCTTAGGGCTCCTCCCTTGTGGTCTCTCCTTTTTCACCCCCGGATCGCGTGCCTCTTTTTTTTTTTTATAGAACGAGTACATTCGCTCTCGCTATTGCGGAATTGCGCGCCGTGGCGGCAATTGCGAGATACTCGAGATCCCATTTCGAGACAAAAGACCGACACGTAGCAGCGCCGACACGATGATGACGATCGTCGGTCCGAGCGGAACAAATTACAGCGCTATTCGCCTTTTTTTTATACATACTTTTCTCCTTGTTGGAATGGTTGTTTTTTTTTTTTTTTTTATTATTATGGCAACGCCAGATTTTTGTCCTCCCTTATTATTTTGTCTCTCCATAATCTTATATAATGGCAGATTCAACTCGCGTTCGATGATACTATGTGGAGGCGTAATCCTTATACGGGTTTACCCACAAATTTTACACAAATGAATACTGCTAACCCGAGATTAACTAACAATGCAATCTTCTTTATATCAAAGTCTTCAAATTTCATTTGCGATGAAGTAATATTGGGAGAAATTGGAGATCCCAGATGGTCTATACAATCTAACCTACAGTCTTATGTATTCTCAACTGGACAAAGCATTTTTCTAAAATATTTGATTATTGCAATGGAAAAACTACTATTCTAATATTTGAAAATATTATGATATTTAATATATAAATGATGTATTTAAAAAATACAATATAATGGATGGTAATGAATGTAATATTAACGTTTATTTTATGATTTTATATATATGGCTGAGTGTGTGCAATTGCACACAACACATAATTGTATAAATTATATTAGAATATATTATATCTTTTTATTATGCGAAATTTATGAATCTCAGCTCATTCAATAATTTATTTATATAAGATTCTTGAAAAAATTCTAACGAATTCTTAAAAATTCGATTATTTTAATATGTAATAAAATAGTAAATATGCGAAATTCAACCTTAATTCAATGGTTGTTAATTACTTTTTGCTCTTACTTTATGAAACTGCCTGGAAATGTTGATTGTTTTATTTATTTATAAAGTCCATGAGGAAAATAAGAAGAGAGAAAATTTTTTAATCAATTAATACATTGGCATTGTAAATTATTATATTTTTTAAAATAATTTATTGGTCCATTATTAAATTTATGTGATATATATTTATTTCAAAATATTATTAATATTTAAGGAAAGTTTTATCGTAAAATATTAATCTAAAAAATATATAACATTTAATAAGTTTTTATGCCGATCGTTTTCTTATCTTAATAACAGGAATATTATTTATAAATAATCATTTTCATTAAATTGACTTTAGTATGTAGTGGAATAATAAATTAATTAAGAAGCATACTAATACATTACTTATTAAAAATTTTAGATCTAGTAATGTTTAGCTTATAATTAATGTTATCATTTACCTATGATTAAACGCTCTGGTAAGAGTAACACGCAACCTTATATTTGACGTTGCAACAAGGGGATCAAAAATATTACAGATAACGTGTATAAGTTAGTGCAAATGATATATTTCCGAGATAAAAATTTACTTCAACATTCCATAAAAGTCTTTCTAGCGTTATTTATACTTTATATTCAATTTATTATAAATGATAATATGTGTGTATAAGAATATAGATATAATATTTTAAAAGATAAATTTTTTATTACTTTATACTATATACTTAACTATATAATTCATAGCTTTAATCTAGTTTATTAAAAAGGAAAAGAGAAATTTTGTTAAATCAAAGATACACGCTGTTGGAGCAGATTTGCGCGTAAATTTGCAAAATATGTTATAAAAGGACCTTGTATTAGACATTTATTCATTTCATTACATTTCATTTATGTACAACAGTATTTCGTAATGAAAAACTTACATTTTTCAATAAAATAATCAATTTTGTTTGATATAGACATAATTTAACTTCTCTTAGCCGAACCTAAATTTCAGATTATTAATATAATAAGAAAATCAATCTACTATCGAACATTTATACTTATTGAAGCAAATTAGCTCTCCTCATAATTGCATTTATTGATTTTAGGACTTTTTAACATTATTAAGCTTAATAATTATTGTTCTTAATCTCTCTCGCTATAGAGAAATATTTTTTCATTTGATATTTGCGTTTGATTAAACGCGTTCCATTCAAAATAATATTGTAATTGATGCACTAAAAGTATATCGATGTATTTGCGTATTAAAGATTAAATTGACTTTGTTGAAAAACTGACACGAACATTCAAATTATATGTTAAAAAACTACACGTAGAAGAAAATATCTTAACGATTAATAGCCTCGTGAATGAATAAATTTAATTTTATAGTCTGCTTTCTCTGTAATTTAAAACTCTCGTGTGATTCACAGTGACGATAGTAAATAGTTTAAACAAAAAGTGTAACGTTGAACTGAAGTGCTAAAGGTGCCTGTCAGCTTAAAAATGGCATGCAGCCCTTACCATTCATTTCCTTTGTAAATTTACATAATTATTTTTTTATGATAATCCTCTATATAAATTAAATCATAATTAGATATAACAGGTAAGTATTTCAAAGTTTTTATAATAATAATTGAAATTTCATTTACAAATGCATATTATGTATTATTGGAATAATTTTTTTTTTGTTTTTATTTTTTTTTAATATTCTTGAAATAATGTTTTCTAGTTGGAAAATGTGGACAAAGAGATGGGAAAAATTTATAAAACTTTAGAATGTACCTTTTGAATTTATTTAATTCTGCTGCATACGATGACAATAAAGTAGAGATAAAAAAATTAGATAAAAAACAATTGCGAGTAAAGGATCGAGAAGAGTTTGACTGCAGAGGTATACCAACCCGTTTGCTTAAGCTTAAGATTTCTCGATTTATAATACGAAATAGCGTGCTAAATAATTAATTTTTATTGCTTACATTATAAAAATATTTCATTACAGTTAGATAATTATATGTTACATTATATTAATGCAAGATAATTATATCATCGCCATACTTACGATACCATTTCCCATATTCGTACTTATATTACAGATAATTTTCATCAATTCGACAATAAACTAAAGAGTAAATACTAAAGCCAATATTAGCGATGATTTAATCTTACGTCTTCTAAAGCGGAAATTTAATGGCAGCATGTGTTTGTAGAATCTTCGGCGTTAAACGGTTTGCATGACTAACGTTCGTAGCGCTTTTGTGTTCCCTCTCGATTTCTTTTCATATGCACTTGAAGCTTTTTTCAATTTGCGGATTCCAATTTACCCCAATTTGATAAACCAATTTTCTACATTGCTAAATCAATTTTAAATAAAAGACATTTTAAATAAAAGAATTGAGATTACTTACAGATGTAATTATAAATATTGAATTAGGTACAAACTGTAATCGATTCTTGTGCAACTAAATGCACTAGAACATCTAATAAAGCAATTAACTTGTATCTTAATAAAATAGAGATTCTAAATTTCTAAATTCTAAAATAGATTTAACTATATTTTATGAATAAAAAAGGTATGTAATGTATACTACTGAAATAGCTGAAATACCGAAAAAGAATTATAGAAACGATAAGAACAGATCTTATTCTTTAACTACGGGGACACATGCCGATCATATAAAGCTGATAATTATAATTAAATGTCATTCCCATAAATAAATATTATCTTCTTTATTTACGTTATTATTTATAGATTCTTAATTATACGTTAAATTATTCTATTACATATAGTAATTGTTAATAAAAATTATATAAATATAAAATATTTTTTAGAAATTTTTCTAATCTAATAGGCAATAAAATTATATAATCAAGTCGGTTATTTCAAAAATTATATATAAAATTTCGTGAACTTTGTACTATAACCAGTGTGAATGTGGAAAATATGAATATGGAAAAACAGATTACTAGAAACATAAGAAGGAATATTATATAATTATCATTAAATTTTAAAGAAGAATAAAAAAACTTTTATTTCGTACAGTAAAATATATTAGGAAATCTTAATTATTAATGTTTTTCACTATTTTACTCTATGCTGTTATAAAATCGAATAGTTTACATTAAAGATAAGTTGATAGGAATATTTGTAAAATTGTCAAATTCGGATCTAGTAAATGCTACAACAGAATCTACTTACGTAATTATGAAACTTAATAGGTTTGAAATAATTATAATGTGGTTCATAAGAATCCCGATTCATGTAATATAAACAATTGTTTATAACTGAAATTATTCTATGCCCGATTATTCAACAAAATATATTTCCAGCATACTAAAGCATTACTAAAGCAATGTAATTTCATAATAATAGTATTCCTCGAGTAATCATAAATTTTAGAATATCCTTAGAGGTCGTATTTCTGAAAATGATTATTCGATTATCGATGAACTGGATCGATGAACGAAAATTTTTGGGTAGAATTTGAGGCAACGTACCGTCCCAATGGAAACTGCTTTCTATTTTACTCCATTTGGTTATTCGATCTCGCCATGTCTACCGCAATATCTTCTTTTCATGTCATCGAATTTCTTTTCTATCATTTATCACACGAGATTTTGAGTGGTGCTTTTTCTCCAACGACATTAGTTAAGAAACACAAACAAATTTGAAAACCCAAGCAATTCATATATATATATATATATATATATATATATATATATATATATTGACATTAACGTACAACAATCTAATAAATGAAACAAAAAAAACGTTAAGCTGCACACGTTCTCCTCTACAATTTTTTTCTTTCTCTTTTTATCACATATAAGCGGGAGAAGTTTTTTAACATAAAATAATACAATTTATATAAAAATTGCCGTATAGACATACATTATTTTTATTTTTTTTCACATTAACGCTTCTCTTTCTTAATGAAATCATCCACATTAATCTTCGCCCTCACAAGCAATAGAAAATATTTGTTTCTCGCAAGTACTTGTGATTAATAACGACAAATAATCGTTTCACCTCGGTATTTTACGAGCGCAAAATTAAATCCCTTACTCTATAAATCATGGTGTCGATGATGTCAATAATAACAATGGTACGTATAATAACAATGGCAAAAGTATAGGTTTAAGTCACGCATCGGTAAAAAAAAAAAAGACGAACGCTTATACGTAGTCTCGTAATGTCGGTTTTCCAACCGATTCATTAATCTTTTCATTACTCTTCTTATCTCTGGCTCGTCTTGAAACCGCTCACTTTCGCAGCAATTCGTTAACAGTTCTCCAGCTCCTCGCGTGGCCCGTTATAATATACGAAGTTCGTCCTTCGAGCTCCTTTAACCTCAGGCCGCTCGTTGCGCATGTTGCCACAATGTGAGGAAACACGCGAGGTGAAAGAGACATTGCAACAGCTGGCGCATAATTACGAAAAATGACGACGACGACGACGACGACGACGACGACGACGACGACGACGACCACGACCACGACGACATCGTCGACGACCACGGCGACGACCACGGCGACGACCACGGCGACGACGACAACGACGACGACGATGAAGATGTTAGGAAGGAAGAGAAGGAGAATTCAGCCAAGCGAACGAGTATCACATTTGATCCGAGCGGAACAAATTGTTCTAGCAGTGACGATTTTGTGTAAGCACCAGGAGTCACGTAAACGTGATGCATAGCTTGGCTGGATATCCCCGTCGGCGTATCAGTAAGCCTGCAAATTTCGACTCACTCTCGACTTTTTTCTTCGTACAAATTTACAAGACGCCATTCCACTTGGCACCTTTACTTGCACTTGTTTCTTTACCAAACATTTATCATTCTTTCAATAAGAGTGTACAAAAGCCTAGACGGATAACGTTATTTTATCTAAATACTCGGTCGGGCAGTTATTTACTCGGCTTTCTCCTTTAAAATTTCATATTATTTTTTGTCGTTTTGACATATTTCTACCAGCTAATTTAATATGAAATATCTTGCCAAATTCACCCGATATATTGCACTTTATTAACATTATATTACAATAAACTAATCACTAAATCATTAACAGAATAGAATGAAATTTGCCATTTTAATTCATTTAATAATCATTGGATTTTATAGGCCTGCTAGAATTCTCGTTTAGTTGTAAATTATTACGTTGATTTTATTTGATTAGAATAGCTAACAGTTTATATTTATTTTGATATACGTGAGTTATCTACTAATATTCAATACTTCATTTGACAAAATATACAACATGAAAATTTATGAAATAATACATGTATTTACCAATTAATTCATATAATATACAGATTTTAATCATTTAGCAGTTGTTCAAATACTTTCAGCATTATTTTTCCATTTAGTGCACTGTTCCAATGGCTTTGCTTATTATCATTGTCGCGAAAATTTCTAGCTTGTATAACGTACGGGAAAGTTAAGTGAAATTAAGAATCGTACAAGGAAATGCATTTCCGCGCCTTGATAATCGACAAAAAAATTGCTTTTATCACGATGAAATTGTCTTTTTCAAATACTTATTATGCTAGCCTTATAACGAATATGAGAAATTTTTTCACTCTCCGCGTATTATTTAATTTCATTCAAGCAAATAAACATTAGCGAATCACGAAAATCTTTTAACTATTATGGATTTTGAAATAATTTAAATTATAAATTGAGAAATAAAATGAAAATGTTAAAAACGTTGTTAAATAAATTTTTCTTATATGTATTATATCTTCGTATACCGATCACAAAATCGTTATCATTACATAATTTTATCCACTTAATCCAATAATGCCAAGAGTGAAAGGATCAGCAATATACAACAATATTTATTACTAAAACTAGCAATAAATAGATGAGCGTCTGTAGTCTACGTATTAAAGCAAAAAGAAAAAAAAAACAAAATAAAAAAAAAAAAAAAAAAAACAAGCAAATTACTACGACGATTTGTAAGATCCGAAGCTTATCAGGAAACAAAAGCTTACGTAAGTTCAAGGAATCGCGCGGGATCCAACAACAAGACGCCCATTAGGCCCATAAAGTAATATGTAACTCTTTGGGCCAGCGCACAGGCATAGCGCAAATCCATAACATAAAGAGATATATCTGTCGAAACATCCTATATCAATTTAGTTGAAAAAAAAAAAATAAAATAAAATAAAATAAAATAAAAAATAAAAAATAAAAAAAATAATAAAGAAAGAAATAAAGAATGAAAGAAAGAAAAAATAGAAGAGAGAGAGAGAGAGATAGAGAGAGAGAGAGAGAGAGAGAGAGAGAAAAAGTAAACACCCGTGTGCGGATGCGTAACGAAAAACGCGCCGAGGCATCGCGGAGACGAGAGGCGTATAAAAGCGTCAAGTCAATGCCCCACGCCACACATTTTAGCCATTGTCACTCGTAACGTAAATATCAACTGCACCGACCAGCGCCAAGTGAGCATTCGATCTCTCTCGGTAGATCGCGAAGATTTCGAGAACCAGCCTCATCACCTCGACACTCCACAACAACTCATCTCAAAACACAATCGTAATAATGCCGATAAATAATATGCCGGGTGCTCGTGTCTTAGCACTGGCGTTGCTGCTGAGTAATGTAGTCAAGAGTTCGTTTACCGAAGAAACGACGACCGACAAAATCACGATTTCCGCCTCAAGTGAGAATCCGGATGCGGAGTACCGGTACTCGGTTAACGAGAAGATGCCGAGGCGGATAATCGAGGACCGGTTGACCCCACCGAGAGACACCGATTTCCCGTTCTGGAATAATAATAAGCAGCCTGGAGGTGATCTTCAGCGACTGAATGCGTACCCTACGAGAGACGCCGATGGTCTCGATGACAATGTCACGGATAAGATTACGTCGAAAAAGACGAGGACCGTGGCCTCGGTACAAGGTGAGGCTGCTTTTTTCTTAATTACCCCGATCATCCAATATTTTCGGGGAGAAATAAAATAAGGGTGAGCTTTGTCCCTTTTGTTTCCCCGCTTTTTTCTTTCTCTTGAAAATATTTGTGTAACTAAATGATGACTAAATTCATTCTTAATACATTAATACGATTGCTTATGCCGATTGTTGTGAAAATTTGTGAGAGTCATGTCATTTTGGAATGAAGCGATAAATTCGAAATACAATTATATTATCACACAGCTTTAAATGTTTTGATAATATTTCTATTTTTTCTGTGATTCTTGCTATGCTAATTTGAATTAAAAAAGAAAAAAAAATGAAAAAAAGGAAAAAAAAAATGAAAAAAAGGGGAAAAAAATCCCCAAAAAAAATAGAAATATTATTATAATAATGTAATAATACTATGAAATAAAAGTTACAAATAAAATATTCTTAAATGGAAGATACATATTGTATACGCAAATTATGTGTACATATACATTTACTACAAACTCAGTGTTATCATGCTTTCATACAGCAATGTATTATGTATTGCTGTATGAAAGTATAATCAACGGAGACCGAATACACGAGTGAACCTGTTGGCGAAGTCGCCATGTCTATTTTATAGTTTATCCTTTGTCCTAGACGTCTCCTCTAGGTTTTTCACCCACCCATAAAGGAAGCAATAACGATGCACAGCCCTAGAGTCACTTACACTAGTTAGCAGCTGCGATTAACTCGACACACAAACACACGCGCGCGCGCACGCGCACAAACACACAAACACGTTTGCACGCGAGCAAATTGTCGACTATCAATCGAATATCAATCAACGTAACGTCTTAATGTCTCGAAAAAAATCCTGCATTTACAACTTTTAATAGTAATGTTAGAGATGTGCGCTTAGCCTAATGAATAATATATAATTAACGGCTAAATTAATCGGTGCATTTTGTGACAATGCCATACGATATATGCAAATAGTCTAGTTAATTTAGTGTTAAAAGCGCGGAGCAAAGTTGCCGCATTAATCGATTAAACTTTTTAGGCAAGTAGCAGGATATTTATATAGTGGTATTTATATATTGGATCATTGGTTATTTTAAAAATCAAGTGACAAAAATGAAAACTTTTTATTAATTAACGAAATTAGGATTGAGAAATTGCTTGCACCAACAAAAATTATTATCTGTACCGTTTATTCCTAGATTTATTATAATTTGTTCGATAGGCGTACTCGCTTTAAACGACATCTTATTCATTCAATTCAGACATTTAATAACAAAAAATCGGAATATTCGTACGTTTCGCCATTATTCGCCATTATTGGACATTATTCGCCATTATTGGACATTATTGGACATTATTGTTTAAAGAATTAAGAATTACGTCTTCAACAAAGCAATAGTTAATATCGTCGGTACAACTCGAAATCGAATAAAGACCAAAGCGATCGAGCCAATGTGCATCAAAATAGACGTAACAAATAGAGAATTTAAAAGCAGATATCCGTCAAAATCAATTTAGCGTAATTCAATTTCTGGCATCCCTTCTTTGTAGATCCGAACTGCTGTGGCAGTAAATTGTCGGGTGCTAATGGTTTCTCGGAGGAAAAGGATAAGTCACCGCAGAAAGAGGCCTCGGAGGACCTCGAGCGAGGCGTCGGCACCGGACCAGCCCCACGTTTCCACGGCAACAACCCCAACGACGACAGGTACATCGTATCCATCAACGTCCGCTCTATCAATATCGCCAAATCTCATATACGCGTACAATGTGTAGGCGGTTCCGCACTTTCATCTGTATAAAAAGAATTCGCTTCGACTCTGTCCCGTAGGTACGGCCAAGGCTGGAGAAGCTTCAACTATCTCGGATCCAACAAGGATAGGGGCTTTTACGATCAGCGAAATCATCATTCTTATGACAGGTGATTTAATCTCATTGCCTCGAATTACGCTCCTTCAAATGCTTTTACGCATGATATTTTTGCTCAATGCGAATTCCATTGGCTCATAAGTAAAATGGAGAACAAATCTTTGTATTAATGAGAAGACGCGGATTGAATGACGTTTGACGGCAAAAGCTATTAAACTTATCGCTTAAGACCAGTTTCTTAATCCAACCTATTAGTTAAAAAAATTTTCACCGAAATAGAAAATCCCATTTAAAATGATGAATAATTCGAGAAATTTTTAATTTTTAATCGGCTAACCTATATGCTTATAGTGTTGAAATTCATTTTCTCATCCCATGATTATGTCAATTATAATTTCAGCGAGTGAAAGCCAATTTTCCAATGTCATATTCTATTGTTTTCTTCTGTATTATTACATTGGATAGCTCATGTGTTTTTATTAAATTAGATATAATGGAGCACAGAAGCCGACCTCGAGCTACGCATTGGATGGTGATCGGTACGCCCTTCCTTTATTATCCTTACCTTGATAAATTCATTAATTATATATTGATTATAAGTACAAGAGTTGTCTGATTATACGTAAAAATTAAAAGCATGCAAAACAAAAAATTAATTAGCCTATTAGCCCATTATCCTTGGTTAAAAATTCTCATTGCAAAACGTGTCTCACGTTTACCAGTACAAGCCAATTAGAATACAATAAAAAATGCACAAATGCATTATTAGTCGTAACATCAATTTCATCGATATTCTCATTAACGTAGACACTTGTTAAAAAAAAAAATATATATATATATATATATATCATTGCTTCGCTAATATTGCGTATATAGCACCGCTAGGGAACGAGTGTGTAATCATTATTACAGTAGTAGATAGGGAGGACAATGATAAAGATATTCTCACTTTCCTAAAAACCACACTCGAATAATCTCGCAAAAGGACTCGATCCCATCAACCTTCCTCTCTTCACTCGCCACTCGCTTTAGATACGGTGCAGTACAACGTCCAGGCTCCGCCTACGCAACTGATAACGATCGGTATAGTACGAGCAGCAGTAATCGTCCTGGCAGCTTCCAGAGTGTCAACTACGCTTTTGGTCACGGACTCGGTGGCACGTACGACCGACCCCGACCGGCTGGCGGTAATTTCGGTGTGACCACTAGCGTCGGCGCCGAGGGGGACGGCGACTATACGTATTCCGAGGGTGGTTCACCCGTTCCTGGTAGCTCCAATCTTCAAACGCAGAAGGTCGGGATCCCACTATTGTAAATGGCATGCCCAACGATAAATTGAGAGAGCGCGAAGTGAAGTGACTCCTCCTATACGTTACGCGTTATTGAAGTTTTGATTATCCGTTTGTCGTGATATTGTCATTGGCGCCATACAATATGAAGCTTTATGATAATTACTTGGCACGAGCGCTTGCCATTAATTATTAATTGCGTTAATTAAAAAAGCGTTTTTTACAAGCTCGCGACAGACGAAAAATACAACGTAAGCTGAAATTGTTTTGTCGCGTCGAACCTTAGAGATACCTAGGTAGGTGCGGTGATGAAAATCATGCCGATCAAGCACTAAATAAATCCAGCCTCCTAGATTCCCATAAAGTTATTATTAAAGATAGATGCGCGCGTGGCTGAAAATAAAAAAACTAATGAAAAATCACTCCAATCGGGTCAGTCGTACGAGAAATGTCCTTGTTAGTCGAGAGACTCGTGGATGAGGTGAAATTACGCTAGCATCGCGCGAAATCCAATGATGCGCCCTTGGCATGTGTAACGTATTGTGGGCACCGATGTTGACAGGCGGTGGCACTGAAGGCCCTGGCAGGAGTAGCACTGATTGGCGCCGCCGCAGCCCTCGCCACAAATCCCGTATTTTTGCCAATCAGCGTTATGTCTGGCAGAAGAAAGCGCTCCGCTGGAGCTGAGTTGGACAATTATACCCTCGGCGCCTTGCTGCAGGGTTACATTCAGCCGAGGCCAAATAAGGTACATAACAAACTACATTTCCAGCCGACGATTGCGATTTCGTAGCCCGTTACCTTCTCTCCCCCCTTTCGCCTCTGCCACTGCAGCACCAAAGTTGCAAATTTTCAGTTGGAATTTAAATAATTGGAAAGATACGGCATTATCGGGGGAATCTTTTTTTTTTTTTTTTTTTTTTTTTTTTTTTTGGTAAATCAATTTATTTGGAATTTTCAAGTGCTTTGGATCTCGGCTAGATCATTACAAGTACAATCTTCGATTCACCGATAATTAAACACCACTACATCATACCTCATATTACAATTATTTTTATAGATAAATCAGCGAAAATTCGATAAAAAAAATTCGATTGTTTTAAACAATTTTATACTTTATGATTATAGTTTACAAATCTTGTCGTTGATGTAATAATATCGTGGCACATCCATGTCAGTATTATTATAAACTTCTGTTCTTGATAATAATTATAGGTATCGCGAATGCAGGAAATGTGTCAAGAGTAAGAAGCGCGAACATTAAATAATGGATACAAGTACGATCGATCATAGAGTAATTTTTAAAGTAATAGTGCAATGTATAAAATGAAAACTGTATAACTGGCACTGTGCATACATTCTTGTCCCGATAGCGGACGAGACTTTTAAAAACCCTACTATATAACGATAAAAAAACTATGCGATGACAAATTATATCGATTGGTGTGATGGATGAGGCAGGTGCAAAGTGACAGAAAGGCCGAGAACGTAAGGACAAGCGAGATGGATGATAAGGTGCCGATGCGACAGGAACTCGTCATCAGTCCAAAATGCGTTGCGAGACTCGCCTGTCACGTGCACCGAGACTACCTCGAGGAACTGGAGAGGACCAAGATTGAGTTGTCACTGGCTCGGGATAATAAGACGGCAATCGAGCAGGGCGACCCCGACGAGTCAACTTTGCACGGTCTGGAGCATTGGTTCGATAGTCTGTACGTATTTAATGATTCGCATTCGCATCCAATACGTATGGTGTGCACACCTATAGCGATTTGCGAATCTTTGATTTGAATTAATTGCCAAGTATTTGCACTGCTAGTTTAGCTTCATCGGTCTTTTACTAGATTTAAAGATGCATTTCAAAATACAGATATAAAATTGAAATTATTGATAATTTTGAACAAGAGAGAGAGAGAGAGAGAGAGAGAGAGAGAGAGAGTATCTTTCAGTTATATGTCAATTGTCTCTTATTGGATAATTTCATTGTTATATGAAAAAAAAAAAAAAAAAAAAAAAAAAATTAATTAATTAATTAATTAATAATTAATATATGACCGCAATAGCTACATAAACATTGGTATTACATTCGCAATTAAATTTCATTCGAATACGCTTAATGTTTGGACAATATCTCCGTATTAAATCACTCCAACTTGGATATCATACTATTTATTATTTATCTATAAAATTATAGTAATTTTTTTTAATTATCAATCCATATATCCGTATACGAATACGGTGATTTCCACATTAACGTGTGTTGAATTAATAAAATAATTTACAAAAATGACTATATTTTGCTTGGTGGTATTATTTAAACGATTACCTATCGCTTATGTATGACATTGTTTCAGGGTGCGTAATAATATATTGATATCGGATTACCTATCCAATGATCTAAAATCTCTCATTCGATCGGCCGTTGCTGCTGGATCCAACAGAAATGCATCATGTAACAATTTCTCTTGCCTCAATGTGTACGACGACTCGTTGAATAAAAATACTACCTAATGCATATACATTTATAAGGAATTATTTTATTTGTAAACATAATTATTAAATTTAATATAGACAATGTATGTTGCTGATAATTTATAATTTCAATTACCCATTAATTTTAAACGCGAACATATTGCGATCGCCGTGCAATGCGTGAAAAAGAACTTTAAGGCGTTTTTGTAAGGATAAAAATAAATAAATAAATAAAGAAATAAAAATGATTAGAAGGATTATCGAAGAAATAAGTCTAACATATTTAATAATGTCTTATCGGAGTTTTAAATGTTCGATTAATGCTACCCTAGGAGTTGACCTGCCATCTTACGTCAAATTATTTTGACGAAATAAACAGAAGGAGCTTTATAGGTTATGAAAATTTGTCATTCGACCATTTAATTTTCTGCAGTCGTAATGAGTGATCGAGCGCGGATCTATTAAATTTAAACATTAAAGTACGTATTTATCAATAAATAGAAATGAGATTGTCATAATTTTACATTGAAAATGCAACATCCTATTATTAATTTATATGATGTTTTTTGTTTTTTTTTTTTGTTTTTTTTTGAAAATTATTTCTATTTAATAAACATTTGTAAATTGAATATTTAGATTAAATGATGAAATGTGACGGGAAATAGTCGTGAACAATTAAAAATATAAACAGTTGATTTAAAATAATTTAACTGTAAGATATATGTTTAATTATTGCTCTCTAATTAAAATTATTTTCTATTATTGGATAAGTTTATGCAATCTTTCACAATGACTTTTGTTAACCTTGAAAATGCATATAGGCAATACTTTTATATTAATCTCATTTTAATATTTTAATATATACTTGTACGCATGTATAGAAATGTAGCTTTTTTTTAAATGTCGATTGTTAAGGTTATTAAAATGTTACACTCATCTTTAATCACTGGAATAAAGCGTTTTTTGGAATTTCAATTCCATGCAACGGTAAGTGACTAAATAAATATAGGCCCAAAGAACCGAGCATAAAATTAATCAATAAAAAATTATTAATTGCAATGTAATTTTACAGAGTCTATATTGTACTAAAAAAAATTTTACCGACAAATTGAAAAATGGGCCGCATTTTGAAGATTTTGTTGCCGACGATGTTAATATTTATGATGGAGTTCTGAAACTTGCGGAAGGAGAAAAACGATTACGACTGCCACCATGGCTCAAAAAAGAAATACCAATGGGTAAAAATTACAGTCGTATTAAATCTCAACTTCGTGACCTTGGTTTAAGTACAGTTTGCGAAGAAGCTCGATGTCCAAATATTGGCGAATGCTGGGGTGGTGGAAGTCATGGAACTGCCACTGCTACGATTATGGTATTTTTCGAAATATTCTGTCAATTTTTTCACTCTTATTCGTCTGACTTTGACAAATTTTAGCCAATTACATTGAAAAAACGTTTTCATTCTACTTTTTCATAATAAACATAAAATATAGCTAATGGGAGATACATGCACGAGAGGATGCAGATTCTGCTCTGTTAAAACTGCACGGATCCCTCCACCATTGGATCCCAAGGAACCAAGGAATACAGCAACAGCCATTATAGATTGGAAATTAGACTACGTAGTATTAACCTCGGTTGATCGTGATGGTACAAATAATATAATTAAAATCTTTTAAATATGATATATGATATATATTTTATCTTATGATGAATTCATTCAGATTTACCAGATGGGGGTGCGAGTCATATCGCTGCTACTGTAAAAGAGCTTAAACAAAGGTATACAAATTTAAAAGTTAAAAACTTACTTCAATTATATAAGAATTTTTTGCAGAAGCGATATCTTAGTCGAGTGTCTAGTGCCAGATTTTCAAGGGAATGTAGACTGCGTAAAAACCATTGTCGATGCTGGTCTTGATGTTTATGCTCACAACATAGAAACTGTTGAAAGATTGACACCCTTTGTTCGCGATAGGCGTGCACGATACAAGTACGTTCTTTTTATAAAAGATAAATTTAGATTATATACGTGTGTACGTAAAAACACAATTACAACCAAATGGTTGTATCAAATTCTAAACGGCTTTTTTTTCTTTCAAATAGACATTCGAATTTCGGAAAATGTTTGTATTCTTGAGAGGGGAATTAATTGTATTAATATTATCCAAGAAAAAAACGTCAAAGTTATAATACATATTTCCCAATTCTCAAAAATAGTACAATGTCTCGTGAAAAAAATCGTAAACTCTATATTTATAAGGCCTTAAAAGTTATAATAACAGAGCAACAAAGTCATTTTAATTACGTCTATTATTTACGCTTATTATTCAGGCAGTCGCTGTCAATGTTGAAGGAAGCTAAGAATGTCAATTCCAATTTGATAACAAAATCATCTATAATGCTAGGCCTCGGTGAAACCGATGAGGAAGTCATGCAAACCATGAAAGATCTACGCGACGTCAATGTCGATGCTTTAACGTTAGGACAATACATGCAACCTACGAAACGACATTTAAGAGTTATGGAATATATTAGGCCTGAAAAATTCAAGTATTGGGAAAACGTTGGTAAAAAATTTGGATTTTTGTACACGGCGAGTGGACCACTCGTACGATCTTCTTACAAAGCCGGCGAGTACTTTTTGACGAATATTTTGAAGGAGAAGCGAAAGAGAACGACATGGAACGAAGCAATTCGAAATGATGCATAAAAGCACTTAGAAGTTTGTTTGTAAAATTGACAGAAAGTAATTGCTTATTAACATTGAGGAAAACCAAACAACATACTCCCCAATGGAATGTAATTGTTATCGAAAGAGGTCCATCCGAGATAAGAAAGTGCGCTCGCTTGGCATTCGGCAACTGTCAGCCCTCCCTCGCATGATCATCCGCCCTTTTCGGGGTAATCGAACTGTACATAAAACTTGCCAATCCGTCCTTTTCAGGACGAATTCGATGCTCTCGTCCTCTTCTGCTGTTCGTTGGCAGCGAGAGGGGCAGGAACTGGAGTGGCGGCGACAATCGAACGTCTCGCACATTCTCCTACTTCACGCCATCGTGTATTGAAATATTTATATATATATATATATATATATATAAAAGGACTTTGGTGATATGAAAAATTGCGCTCTTAGAATATTAATGCTCAACCAAAAACCCTAAAATTGTACTCTTGTTGATTTTTTGACAAATAATTAGACAAATAAAGTGTAATTGTTATAGTAAAAAACAAATTCATTGTATTAAATTTTATTTTATTTTATAATAGTGTTGAAAAACCGAAATTGCAAAAATAAAGGGTAAATTACTTTGATTATTCAGTGTCCATGGCAGATGGTCTTTCTTCTGTAGCCACGGCAACCGCAGGATCCCTAAGACCTGGATCGGATGGAGGATCTTGCGGTGGCCTGTCATCGGACTCTGCTTCACCTTCAGCGGGTCGGCCTCGTTTATCATCGCCTTCAATTTCAGAGAGGTACACCTGCATCGCAGATTCCTTCAAAATTTCAAATTCCGTGCCCTTTCCAACAACGCCAATCGAGACATTCTGAAAATTATCGATAACAATTGAAATTGATGCTCAAGTGTTTCTAGGAATGTCATTTTGCCAAAGTCTAGTAGAACGGTGAAGAATTGAATTAAATAAGGATATTATGGATTAATGGTCAACGATGCAAATCTTGCGATTAGATTTAATTGGTTGACTCGAAGGATAAAATTCAAATTTAAAACGTAAATTGTCCCTCGACAAACCTTTGTAGATAAGTCTGCTTCGTTTGGCAGTGTATCGCGTAATGCTCTTAAACCATGTTTAATGAGATCATCGAGATCGCAGCTTGAAAACTCAGTAAGATGCTTCTCTAAGTAAGTTCTTGCACTTTGCGATCTAGCACCGATCGCCATTGCTTTACAATCGTAGTAATTAGCAGATGGACAAGTTTGATATATATGAGGTCCTTGATCCTATAATAAGTTTAATTAAAATTAGAATTTATCTTCGTTAAACATTATTGAGGATACATGTGTTTTAAAGCATTTACATCATAGCCAGCAACTAATAATCCAACACCATAAGGTCTTCTGTCGTAACGTTGAGTGCAAGATTGCATTTTATTTCCTACGGTTGTGATGAGACGACTCACTGGCAAAGTATTGTCATGAGAATATTTATAATTCAAACATTCTGTTCTCATATATCGACTGGAATTAAGAATAAGATATAACTATACTTCAATCGCATATTCCTTTTAAACGATTCAAATAACTCTACAAATACTTTTAAGAAGAGCATTTGACAAAGAATTTCAATTTAATCAAAATGTCGGCGACGTTAAAAGAAAAAACACAGTAATGATCGGATACGGTTGATTTAGCATGCTATCTATTGCATTCTTAAAATCTGTTTGCCAATCTAAATTAAATTCTTTCGATATATCTGAATTTATTGAACACAAACCTCAGCATTCTAGCATCTGCGGTCAGACCAGACATGGCAAATCCAACATGTATGTCAATGGGAAATATTTTTTTCTGGTGGGAGGACAATTCGGATGCCGCTCTTTTAAGAGCTACAATTACTGCGTGTGTTTTATTTTTAAGACCTACTGTGGCTGATCCCATTTTGACAGCTTCCATCGCATACTCCACCTGATGCAAACGCCCTTGAGGGCTCCAAACAGTAACATCGCTGTCATATTGATTTCGAAACTAGATGAAAGGAAAATTATTTATTATTTATCCAAAACTAATAACGCTATTTCGCATGCGTGTATTTCTATGCACTTTATTATTTAAAAGCTATCCGAATGAAACCGGTACTTCGCGAATACCATGACACGACAATAATGAACGCATTAGAAATTAAATGCATTAAAAAACTCAAGAAACTCGTTTGAACAGAAAAAAATTTATAAAATTAACAGAACGAAAATTATACCAAAATAATCTATATTAATCTACAAATCAGTGCGAAAAATTTGAATAGAATTATAAGTATTATCTTCCTTTAATTGAGGTTAGTTTATTTTCTATCATCTATTTACCATTTCGTAGAGTCTGACGACTTTTATCTATTTTCGCCTATTTCAATATCCTTAATAATTTAATGCCCTATAAAGTGCTGCGTTATTCGATTGCCTATATTATAATAATTGGCGTGATGTACAAAAAATGTATCTCGGACCGTTCACATATACTGTTACCAACAAACAACCTCGTACACAATTCATATAAATATCCTTACGGACATTCTCAATTCGCTCATCGCGACTAATCGCGCGGCTCTTGTCCACATCAAAAGCTACAATTGGCCAATCTTTACTTAATCTATTCAGTTTCCTTATGATTTATCTTTATTTATTTTTATTTATTATTCCTGACAAATGGACTAGTGTGTCTGTTTATCCCAATTGGAGAAGCATATTGCGTTATTATACAATTGTCTTAGCTTAATTGAATAAGCAGTTATCAGACAAGAAGAAAACTTACAAAAGGCCTGTTTTGTGCATAAAAAATTTTTTTTAATTTAATTATATTACACCCCGCCACTCCCCCGATCGCCAACTTCATACTGTAAATTATTATAATTGTCTAGTGTTATAATTGTAAGGCATAATTTTCGTTGTAAAATTTTACAATTATATGGGACTAACTTGAGCTATTTATTAAGAGGCGGATAATTTGGCGAACTTGGATAACTGTATAGAAAGAAAACTATGAGCATTTCTTATAAATGTATATATAAATAATAATTTTTTACACTTTAATACTTATCTCGATATCGAATAAATTTTTAAACAATTGCTGTACCTCTCAAAATTATAATTGATGTATATAAAACTATGACTGACTCATAAGGTAAAAATACTCGCTTAATCAGCATCCATTATCATTTTCATTCCTACAGATAATTATTATAATAATTTTAATAGCCTTTTCTCAATGCATGAATACTTTTTTTCTACCATTATTTTTCATTGATAATTCGGCGACTAATACTATTGCGTTCCTTCTATAAAACAATTGTTAATTATCTTTCTTTTATAATAAACTGTGTGTGTATATATATATATATATATATATATATATATATATAATTAATAAGCTAATGAATGAAGCGAGTGGAGATTGTTTTAGCTATTCTACCTCTGACACATAAAATTATCGAAAACATAATTCACGCAGCTTAAACAATTTTTAACGAAATACAATAATTCGGAAAGAAACAGGCACATAGCATAGCGGCTTCTGCTTTCTACAAAAAAAAATTGCAGTCTTTATTCACTGTCCCAATGACATGCTAAACATTTTAAAAATAATTCTTCAATGTCATCCAACCAAACATCCCAATAGAAATGCAACAATACGACATGGGTAAATACATAATTTCCATTAACAAATCTATTAAAACAAATAACCATTCCAACGATGAGTCCACGACTCGTGGCGTGGCATACGAGCACGTGATAAGTCAATGTTGTGGTCATATTCAACGTCAAGGGAGAGCGAAGCCGTGCGACCACATAATGGGATACTGAATTCCTAAACTGGGAAAATGATCCTCCTCATCGGGACTGCTATTATCGTCAAGCTCCTTCCCGACGGTATTCATTCTTTTGTCTTTCTTGTAAATTAGTTTGTCGTTTGATTTCCGAGAGCCAAAACATTTACTTCTTTAGGACTTGATAATGCATCGATAGAAAAGCTTATTCTGCGAATGTGATGACAAAATAATAGTTTTTTTTGTTTCATTGGTGTGAATAATTTTAAAGAACAAATTCTTTAAAAAAAAAAAAATTTCAATTAAAAGAATAATATATTTATATATATATATTTGTTTTTTTACCAACTGATCACTATCGTATTATAATAGTAACATTCATTTTTAATATCTAAACTTGTATCATCTTAAATAATATTAGCGAAAAATTAATTCTTTATAATCTTAGAATGGCTATCTATCTTTATCTTTGTTACATGTAGCATTTGTATATTAGAGAAAATTTACAAACAAATTATTCAACAATATTTTATATTGTCAATAAATATTGATTTTAAATGGGAAATTTAATAATATAACGGATATATTGAGGACAAAAAATTTATATAATTTAAATTTTCTATACATTATATACATCATGTGTATAAATGTATGTATGCCTGATTATTTTTGTACGGATTACGAATAAATTTTAACTCATTTTCATGAAATTTGATAATTGTTTTTTTATTTTTTACAATTAATAATGTCAATCAGTCAATAGCTCGTTTAAATAAATAATAAATTAGGAGTATTATCAAAATTGACCTTAATTATAACGTACATGACAAATGTATAATAAAAATACAATTCGTAGGCAAATGTTACTTATATTATGAAAAACAAAAAAAAAAAAAAAAAAATAACAAAAAAAAAATTTATTAAAATCAAGAATTGCCACGCAAAAGAATCATCGATACAACCTTACAGCAGTTTAAATTGAAATAAGCACAATTCTTTTCGCGTAAAAAATCTACTCGATTAAAGGTCTATGGCAACTTAAGACTTCTTCCTCAATTCGCCATAATATTATATCAGAGTAGAGTAACTTTGTGTGACAATTCATTTCATGGTTGCTCAAATATGATAGCGTACACAATTAAAAATGCAAATTCGAGCCATCATTGTGAAATTTAATCGGCGTGACGCGACGATATGTACATCACTGAATGGAGGTCCAATGACAAACTGCAAGAACGCGCGTATCGTACGTAAGTAAGGGCTTTCTCTAACTTTCTTCGCCCACATCCGGCCGAACAAAGTAAGAAAACTTTCCGAGTAGCCGCTTGAATGTGGAAAGGAGCAACGCGACACTGGAATAAAACTCTCTCGAGCAATCGGACCTTATTACATCACATTTGTTGCAGCTGGAGCCTTGGCGGAGTATGGTGCAGAGCCTCTCCTGGACCTGCGTATTTGTGCATGCGCGAGTCAAAGTCCAATGGCCTGATCGGACTATCGCGTCTACCTCGATACCCATGGGAGGGGCATCATCGCCTAAAAGCTTCTCAGTTAGTTCACTTAAATACATATTGATACACCGATGATTTATTTCCCCCTTTTTTGCTTCTTGCATTTTTGACGTTTCTCCATCGACTCTGGCGGTTGATTTGGTGGAACGGCGTTGGACCCAATAATCGGCATCGATCTATCGTCTCTGTCTCAATTAATGACATATGCTCAGCAGATCCGGGGAGAGGTGAGAAAATTTAACATTTGTTTGAGGATTTTCGCTTTGTTCCGAAAAATCTCGTAATTCCGAACATTCTTGTCGATGTTACAGATTACAGTAGAAACACTTTGCGACATCGTATTTTCTCGTTATAGATATTTAAATCATTATTTTATCTTCAGATTGCATTGTACGATAATTACTTAAAATCTGTAAGAATTTGAAGTTCTATGTTTTATTTTGAAATATTAAATTTGTGCTAAATACAAGAATTTTAGGCATAGTAGCGACAGACCTTACGATCATTTATTCTAATTCCACATCTTCGAGTATTTATTATCTTTGAAAATCATAGTTGCATTTAGTATTTCATAAACTTTGACAAGATATCGTTCTCCGTCTAGTTGATGAATATTGGTAAAATATTTATTAATTGTTTCCTTCAGCCGATCATCGATCAATGAGTAGAATAAAAAAATTTCAAACTACGCATTCACAATTTTTTATCAACGTAATTTCAATTTAAAAAACAAATGCCTGTTTAATTTCTATAAAAATTTATACAATAATCTACAGTATAATCTTTTCTTTATTATAAATGCTATAATAATAAAATACAATTAATATGCATTATAAAGTAACAGTTTTTAGTGTTTTTAATGATGAGCGCTTTTATAATTGCTTTAGACGACAAAATCTTTAAAAAATTGTAGAAGGCAGAGCTCTAAGGATTATAGTATTTTAAAAATATGAAAAATATTGAAAACAATTATTGATTATTAATTAATCTTCACATTAAAGTTGATATAAAACCAAAAATCTATTTTATTCTTTGATATATACTATTCCGTAAAATAATTTTTCCTACTCTAATAATTGATGCTTATACTTTTCAATTCTGATCCATTAATTTACAGTAACAAATTTAGTCTCGTGCAAATACATTGATAATTGCTAAAAATTATAACAATTAATACATATTTTTTACTACGTTATTAGCTTATTAATGATCATTTATTTGCGCTTATTAGCTTTATAATTTATATTAATAAAATACCGTCAAATTGATTATATAAAATAAAATGTATGCCATTTAAGGATTAACATTAGATTTTGTAGATTAATTTCATCATAATGATAGAAGTGAATAAAAGCTAAATAAATTGTGAATGAAATTTCTTAAACAATATTAACAATAACACACAATAACTGTTCTTGAATTACTTTTTTATTGTCAAAAAATACTTACACATATATTAAAGATACATAAAATACATTTAAACATTTCGCCAATTCGTAATCCGATCTTGAATTTTTATTCTCACCAATAGACGAAATCGTATTAAGATGTGAATTCAGCACAACAAATCTGCTTTATCGTCACCAAAAAATATTGCGATATTGCATCGGCCTTTTCCAAATGTTTTAAATTATTGTTTATTGGAACAAATTGTTTTTTACCACGATGACACAGCATTGTAAGGAAATCATGCATTATTTTATAAATTTATAAATATTTATTTACCGACCATTTATCTATGATTTATTTGTTAATAATAATTATTATTATTATTGTTTGTTTTTAATGCTATTAGAGAACATGGATGTAAAAATACGTATCTTGAAACATTTTGTACAATACGTGCATACGAAAGTTTATTAACATATGCACATGTAGAGATTATGTATATATGCTAGTGAATATGTAATTGTGTACATTGGCAAGTAAAAGATAAAATATAGTCTTTTTCATTAGAGGTAGTTACAAGCCACTAGTGTGGTCGTACAAAAGTGAGGATAGTATTTTTATTTTATATGTATAAGGTTTTTACTTATACTTCATGCGATAAGTTGAGCTAATTTGTTATGCCATTGTGGGAGTAAATAAGCTATCTACGAGCGAATAAAGTTTCTTTTTATAAAAAGCGAATTAAAAAAATAATATATGATTTATTAAGGTAGGAATTTTGTGTATATTATATAATATTTAGAATGCTTTTATTGTATTAGTCGAGTCATTAACCGAGGATTTCAATTTACTTAATCATGCAAAATTTTTGTAAAACTATTAAGCAAAACGATGATATGAAATGAATGTTTCGTTCTAAATCTAAAATAAACATTGAAATCCATTAGAAATAAAGAGTTTAAACCTAAAAGTTAAATTATCAATTAAATACACTAAAATCGTTTAAATCGTTTGTAAACAAATGTATAAAAAACAGGAAAAAATGTTACTAATAAACACAATAATGCCTTCACCACGTAAAACGTTCTCTCTGAAACCGCAATAATGAACTACAAACTACTTACTGAAGCCCTGAAAATAATTTACGACGCGTAACAAACATTTATGTGTAATGTGATAATTTGTCAAATAAAGAATATTTCATGAGATCGTTAAAAAATTGCTAATAAGTACGAATATCCACTAACAATGCGAAGGAAGGTCAAGAAAGAGATAAAGTAGTAAATAGTTTTTTAAGTTCAAGGAAGAACATTAAAGCAATTGCATGCAAAACTGTAGAAGATGAGGTATCTCGATTAACAAAACCGACATACAAATACCTTTGACGCAAATGGATTATAGATCCTCCGGTAAATCTTCAAAAGTATCCATCGATTGATGAAGCAACCAATCCTATACAATCCATTAATAATTTCCTCTGAATTTATTCAAAATGTTTAACTCAAGGAATCGAAATCCTCATCTCCTCTTGTTTTTCAAGTGAATCCATAATATTATTATTATTATTATTATTTTTTGTATTTTTTTTTTGTTTTTAAATGCAAGATCCAAATCATTCCCGCGAGGAGTATCCTATGACAAGCTCCGATAGAAATCCAAGTTTGGTACTCTATTCCGAATTAGACTTGAAAATCCTTTCCATTTAAAGATCGTAAAGAAGGCATTGCATCATTGACAAGATCTATGATGAAATCCTCTTGTATTAGTCCACGACCCGGTAAATGTCTTACGTTTATCCTCAAATGCTCAAGTTACACAAACCATAATAAAACACAAATTCCCAAGACTTTGTAGGATAAATTGCACACATCTAATTTCCTCTTCAATGAGTCCTTTGAACATGAATTTTCACTGCTTCAATATTATAATTAAAATTTAAAGTCTCCATATCACAAGTCTTTGTAAAATTGAAAGAAAAACTAAAACGTAATAAAATATAAAAAGTTCGGATATCTCCAGATATTACGAAGACGTGTGCAACTCCATTATTAACTGATTCGCTACAAAACTTGGGAATGGTGCTATGATCATTTCTAATCGCAAAGAGTTCCTTTTAAATTTAAAAAGTGCCATCCATTGAAAAGCGACTTCGAAATCCTGAATCCGATCCTTTTAAAATCCTCTTCGCGACAAAATCCTTTTTCCCTCGCTTTTTATTCTATTTTCGCGATCCTTTCCCGAAAATTCTTATGCTCTCCGCGCGAAATCCGTCCAAAGTAACGCGTCGCGTGCGCATAATCCATCCAAGAAGCAAGACCATCATGTGTAGGTTCAGGTTTTTCATTCATTGTGTTATAATCCAATCCAATATACAAAAGAAGAAAAAACACATTAGTTTCAATTTTATTACAATAAACACTGATTATTATTCAATAATTAAAGTCTAAGAATTGAAAGGAGCTTTCTTCTCTACCAAATAAATACCTCTCATTGCTTACAGGGATATGAAAATTGCTAAAATTAGTAATTTAAAACTTAATAAATCATAGTTTTTAACTGAAATCAGAATGATATTGATAATAAATTTAATTATAAATAAAATAATTTAACTTTTTGTATATTTAACAAAATAACACTTCTACATTCCTCGAATTATTTCAAGTACATTAGTAATTCATTCATTTCAAGTTTTTTCATAAAAAAATATTTATTTTTAAGCAAAAAGTTTAAAAACTCATTAACAGTAAGAACATAATTCTGTAGAAAGGCGTCATTTTTGTGATGTAATTTCCTTTGGATATATGACACTAGTCATTATTCAGTTTGTTCAATAATTTTCTGATCTTAATGCTAAGCCTATCGTTTTTCTTTTTTTCTTTTTGTAACAATGCACAAAGGGAGATAAAGCAGATGGAACAAATAATCTTATTACATCATAGCTTTGAAAATAAAAATACATAAGTCATATAAGCTTGTGGTATCTCCCTATTTGTCACTTTTTTTCGTTGTGATGTTGATTTACTAATCAATACATTCATATACGATTAAGAAATATACATTTATGAGTAAATCAATAAATTCAAATTTACATATAAATTAATTATATGTTTAAAAATAATTTAGAGCGATAATCTTAATGGATAGATTAATTTATGTAAAAAAGAGTTAATTTTTAAGTGCAAAGGAATGCATCATTACAACACATAAAAATACAAAATAATTTGTATTATTTTATTATTCAGCGCACAAGTGACTCATTAAATAAATAAAAAAAAAAAAAACAAAAAAAAAACAAAAAAAAACAAATAAAAATAAAAAAAAAATAAAATAAAAGAAAATAATATCAATAAAGAAAAAAAAGAAAAAATACATCGACAATCTGTAGTGCTGATATTATTGGTACAAACAAGTCAATGTACCACAATTAACTACTATAAATTAGCGAATTAGTTTGGTTAACATTTGAATGATTTAGAAGCTCCATGAAAAAAATTGAAACAATTCACCTAACTTATGCCTCAATATTAAAGTTTTTCAAATAGTAAAATTTTATCTTAAATTAAACACATCGTAGTAGCACAAATATGCTTTATCATTCTTATCATAGAGCATAGTATTTACTATACGTACACTCTAGTCATACGAACGAGACCTGGAACGTGACCTGGACCGCGAATAATTTCTACGCAATGGGGAATATCTTGGTGAGCCTCTGCGACGTGGACTATAGCTTCTTGAACGACTATGTCCTCTATCTCTATCTTCGCTACGACTTCTATCACCACTTCCACTATGATCTTCTTTTACTCTTATATAAGCTACCTCGCCCTGAAATACAACCAAATAAAACAAATAAAACAAAAATACAGACAAAAAAGAAGAAGAAAAATCCAAACAAATATCCTACGAGTTAAAATGCCTTGTTACATACAGTCCCGAACTCTGAAGTACTTACCTCGTGAGATCTAAATCGCGAGTCATCAAGCTTTTTAACAGCGTACTTCATATCTTCGTAACGCAGGAACTCAACGACGCCAGTTCCATCCTTATAGACATCCGCGAAGCAGACATCTCCGGCCTCCCTCATATGATCCTTCAAATCTTGCCAACTGCCAGAAGGTGGTAAACCCGTAACCAGTACTCTGTATTGGGATCTTCTAGCAGGAGGTCCTCTACCTCTCGAATTACCCATGTCGCCTCTTCCTCTGCTGCTGTCACCCGCTCCCCTGCCGCCACGGAAATTACTACTTGGTCCGCCACCGCGAGGAAATTCAACTCTTAATCTGTATCCGTCATAATCATACCCATCTCTCGCGTGAACGGCATCTTCTGCATCTCTACATCGACACAACAAATATATACAGTTTTGCAGAAATGACCATTACCCTGGTTAGAATATTTTAGTTGAAAATAAACAAAATGTTAATAACGACAATGATCAGTAGGATTAAATAAGTATGAATAGAAATTAACGATGATAATAAATTTTGCGTTTTCAATTTTATTTTCTAACCAGAGTCATGAATATATGATACATTACAAACAGTAATAAACGTAATTTCATCATTTCAAAACACTTTACTTCTTACTTGCTTGTGTTATCGGCCTTACGTTCGAGGCAATTTGCATAATTAAAATTTAAACGTGTACTATTATTAGCATGAATGATTAATTATCAAATTATAATTTAATAAGGGATTATTAAAATAGAACAAACCTAGGATCATCGAATTCGACAAATGCAAAAGGCGGACCCCTACGATTCTTTAGATCGACAAACGTAACTTTGCCAAACTTATAGAATAAGTCTTGGATGTCTTTGGTGCGAATATCGGGCGGCAAATTTCCGACATAAATTCTGCATTCGTTTCTACCTCCTCCGCCACTATGAGACATTATGGATGCCTTAACGCTCAATTACGTTTAATCGCCTCAAGAATAACGTAACTCCAACGTAACCGTCGCTCCTCGTCTCGCGATGGTAAAGCGGTTTTGAAAAAATTTTCCTACCCAAAGCTGCGCCACTCGCTCGCTTTTCCGAAGAAACAAACAAAATGGCGCAATGGAGACCGACCCGGCAGGAAGGCGTGCTTACTCAACTTATTGCTGGAACTTTGGACGGACTCGAGGCTGTCCCCGATAAATTCAGATACTTTCCACTTCCTTCTAACTCATCACTTCCGTTTCACCAAATGGCTCCCGTCAAACGGCTTGTTTACATGTGTCACTTCCGGTTGGCCGCTGGCTCATTACGCATTACGCGAGCCTTGCCCTTATCAATCGACTTATTTCCGCTTGGCCTCTCCAATTCTCGTTCGCTCATTAGCCTCGCGTCAAATATTTATAAACTCCACGCTAAATCGGCTCCATTTTAATTTTTATTGTCCAATTCGCGGAACGGGAACCATGGCTACAAATTAATGTCAATCCTTTCTCATTGGTCCCTTTTGGCATCATTGGATTATACCGACGACTCCTTCACTCCTTCCAAGTACAGCCAATCTAACGAAAAATTCTCGTCGGCGGAATATTCAAATTGCCGGGTGATTAATACCACCGATCGATGATTTAGTTCTTATTAATAAATCCGCCACTCGATCTCTACCCCAGAGTTAGGATTATAATTATCCGATGATTACGCAATAGCTTTTTAAAACCTTTATAAAAATAATAATAAAAATAAAATAAAAAAAAAAAAAAAAAAACAAGCTAAGGGTTTAGAAAATCCGCCGTACGATCAGCGTGATCACGTAGGCGAGCACTATCGGTTGCTTAATTTACCAAAATTATCCTAACGCTTAAGGATAATTATGGCAAGCGGCAGTGCGACAACAAGTGATTAAAACAAAAGCGATTAAAATAGCGCCCCTAACCGTGAATTTAAATGCACTGCAGCATAACTCGACAAGGAAATGAATAAACGTCTCGTAAGGGCGAGCGTTACCATTATCCGTTGACAATGTATATTGTGCAACAAACTGATAGCGCGGAGTGAATAATAAATGCTGGTCGGTCGTTACGTCGTATCTACGTAAAAGCAAGACCTATCGGCATTTTCTCCTATAGAGAATAGAGAAATGAAAGCGAAAGGTTGGCAACGCATTGACTGACAGTAAAGCGTAGGAAGCCTATGCACGGCTCCGGAGGAGGGAGTCGTATGCTGGCGGCTGGTACCTTTCCGGCCATCTTTCGTTAGTTAAGTTTCAGCGTGGTTGTGCGTGCAAGCCGGTTTATCACTTCATATATTTATCGTACGTTTAGATTAAATATCGTTATCACTTATCGCGCGATTGGTATTTATGCGATTCCGTTCTCGTCCTCGTGCTCGTTGTCATCCTGAAAGTTGAAACGTTATTGAGTTGCCGTGAAAATGAGTACGGATAGTATCGAGAAGTTGTACAAAAATTTTGGTGTACTCGCTGACGCTAAAGACAAGCTGTCGGAGGTAAGGTCACTTTTAATTAGGAGCAATTGGGATTATGTACGAACGAAAGATGCAACTTTTCCCTCTCCGCTTCGTTCATCGCGAATTCGTCGACTCGGTTGGGGTTACATTTATTTACGTATCCGTTACGATACGATACGCGCGCGCGAGCACTACTTCGCCTATGTGAGTCCGTTGAGCAATGAATGCCCGAATACTATATTTGATTAGGCAGAGAATTATGCATTACAGCGGCCCGAGACTCTAATTGGGCATGAAATAATTTTAACTTATTAAATGTATCGCGTTGCGCTTGTAATTGATGGATTGTAAATTTTCATACACCGCGTACGATTGGGATTATTTAGCTAACCATTTAATCGCATTCGATCGAATATTATAAGTCTTGTTGTTGTTCCGTCTCAGCCAACATTTATATCCTTTCGATTTATAACCTTAAATTTTTTTTTTTTTTTTATTCTAATTTATATAACAAATAAAAATATATCCTATTTTATTGTTGAAAATGATTATTTGCGCGATTAAGGATAATACGTGGTGGTAATAGACTATTTTTAAATTGATATATTCGACAAAAATGGCTTGAGATATTCATTTTATAATGTATGCTTTTGCTCACAATGTCCAAATATAACTTGAATCTAAATTATTCCTATTACATATGTGTAATATGAATCAATTATTCTAATAAGCAAATGCTTATAATTATTAAAATTTGAATAATTTATAGTTAAGAATAAAATTAAAATATAAGTATATAAATGAAATTAATTAATAGGAAGTAGTAGCGTAAATACAATTAAAATTTGCTCCGAACGATATCTTTTGTATATTTATGATAGTGCTTGCCCCCCATGTATATACGTAAGTGGATAGTTGTTAAAAATTTCTATAAAATATTAACGCAGTACTTAAAAAATAACGATATAATTTTTTATTCTACTTTAATGATACAAAGTTGAATTAGTAAGGTTGATTAATTTATCAATATTTATATTACGTAATCATCGAATCAGTTGTTAAATACATATTAATATTTATATTATATTTAAATTATATAATCTACATGTGTATATATATATATATATATATATATATATATATATATATCAATCAATCAATTAATACTTATTTCAGCATGAGCAGGAGTATCTAGAAATTTTAAAAGCTGTTAAAGGTAGTCCAAAGGAAAAAAGATTAGCCTCTCAATTCATTGCTAGATTTTTCAAGCACTTTCCCAAATTAGCAGATAAGGCTATAGATGCACATTTAGATCTTTGCGAAGATGAAGATATGTCTGTAAGTTTATAATGTGTATTTATATAAATTATGTATATATATTATTGGATTAGCTTTTTATTGAAATAAAATTAATTTAAAAGAAACTTTCTTTAAATAATTTACTTCTGAGATAGTAGATTTTTTCACATAACAGTATTATTCATTTTAATGAAAAGATCAGAATTTCTTTTATATGATATAATTGTTTAATATAATTGTCGACATATCATTGTAAAACTAGTTTGGAAGTATGTTATAAGTTTGTACTTTATACCTTCTATTAATAATAATTGGTGACAATGTTAATATTAATTAGTGAAGAAAATTCTAGAAAAATTCAATGCATTGTTTAGTCGAATGATTACTAACAATTATTATTATTATTTTCTTATTCTCTAGATACGTAAGCAAGCAATAAAAGATTTACCAACTTTATGCAAAGATAGTAAGGAGCATACAGCAAGAATAGCTGATATATTAGCACAACTTTTACTAGCTCAAGATTCTTCAGAATTAGATGTTGTTCATAACAGTATTATGACATTAATTAAAAATGACCCTAAAGGTTTGTCTTCCGTTTATTCGTGTTAAAAAAAAAAATTTTTTTTAATATATACATACTAAGATATTCAATTTATACAATTTTAGGAGCTATAAGCGGTTTCTTTGTTCAGATTCTTAATGGGGACGATGGTATAAGGGAGCGTTGTATCAAATTTTTAGCTAATAAACTAAAAACTTTAGGTCGAGATACTATAACCAAAGAACCAGAAGATGTACTAATAACAGAATGCAAAAAAGTTTTACAGGTAAACATTAATTGCTTTTTAAATATTCTGTTTGAAAGTATTTTCAAAAGCAATATATAAAATTTGTATGCAGGATGTTACAGCGGATGAATTTCATAGTATTATGGAAATACTTGCTTGGACTAGACTTGGATCGACAGTTCATGGACAACAAGAATTAGTAGATATAGCAATCGAACAAGCGGAACTTTCTGTGCCATTTAAATATACAAATTTAGAACAATGCAGTAGGCTTATTCAATGTATTAAACATGCTCTTCCATTCTTCAGCGTAAGTAGAGTGCATAATTAAATTTATTTTGATTTTTAATTAATGTACTATTTATCTTTTGCAGTCTCAAGCAAATTCTTCAAAGTTTGTTTCATATATTTCAATGCAAGTCTTACCACATTTATCTCTAATAACTTCACCGGATGGAAGAGATGTACAATTAGAACTTCTTAAATTGCTCGCTGAATTAGCAGAATATTGTGGTAAAATAGAAAAGCCAGAAGAGAAAGTTCAACAGTTGTATAATGCTTTGATTGTAAGTTAATAATTATTGCACATAAAATAATACTAAACATAGATTAAGAATATGTAAATTGAGATATTTATTATTATTATAGACATTTATGCCACTTCCTCCGGACACAGAAGTTACTGAAGTACCGAAACTTCAGTTTAGTCATGTAGAATGTTTAATTTTTGCTTTTCATAAATTATGTAAACAAACGCCAGAGTTTTTAATAAAAGATGCGGAACAGCTAAAAGAATTCAGATTACGACTACAATACTTTGCACGTGGAATTCAAGGATATATAAAAAAATTACGAGAAGCTATTAATGGCAAAAGTGAAGAAGAACTCAAAACAGAAGAGAATCAATTAAAAGTTATAGCTTTAAAAACAACAAATAATATTAATACGCTTATTAAAGATTTATTTCATTCTCCGCCAAGTTTCAAGAGCATTATTCACCTTTCGTGGAAAACAATTATTACAAAACAAAAGAAGGTATAATAATAAATCCTACGTTTCACATGTTCTTTTTTATGCATTTTTTAAATAATACAATCATTGTTATTAATTTTATATTCTAATATTTAAAATATTATTCTAATTCTTTTTTTTTATAGTTTCTAAATATTCTATATTTTAATTTTAGATTTAATGAAAAAAACAAATTTTTTCGTAATTTTAATGATATATGTTAATTTGAACAAAATTGTTAATTGTACTTAATTGTATGATTTTAATTAATCGTACTTATATAACTGTTAATTATATGACTTTAATAAAATCATTCTTATTCTTGGTATAAAATTGTTTATATTATATGACGATTAAGATGGAAATTTTTTACATATGATATGAATAAAATGATTTAATAATTAAAATTTTTAATCAAGAAATTAAAACTGTTATTGAATTTTAATTATTAAAATTATATCTAGAAGTTAGATAATGAATGTATATATTTAAATGTTAATGTAAAATTGTAATGTTGTAGTACAAAAAATTATATTTGTTTAGCTGCCTATATGCAAGATGTATTGTAATAAAATTAATTTCAAACTTTTATTTCATATAGGATGAAAAAGTTTCAACAGGACAAAAACGACATACACCTATCACTTTTGGTAATGGAAATGCCACTACACACAGTTCAAATAAACGAATGAAAGAAGACATTTCAAAAAATAATAAACAACTCTATACTCCTCCAAGTGGAAAATATAGTTCAAATATTTCATCAAATTATGGTAATTATTTATCTATATGCGTTACATAATTTAAATAATTATAAGTATCATTAATAGGAGTTAGCGATTATTTAAATATATATTATTTAATTTTAATTTTATAAGATTGTTGTGCGTTTTAAATCTAAATAATTAATAATGTAAGTGGTTTTTTTTTTTTTTTTTTTTTTTTTATAGGTAACCGAGGACGATTTCAAAATCGATACAATAAAATTGGCGGTCGAGGTGGTTTTAGACCGCGTGGACGCAGTAGTTGGAGAAAAAATATATACTAGTTTATTTAAATAAAAATCTTGGGTTTTTAACCAAAACAGATATCAACTTTTCATCGGAGCTGAATTTTAACGAGATGGAGATAAACATTTTTTTATAATGAGAAAAGAAGATAATAGAATATTCAAAATGAATTTGTACTGATAAACGATCATCATTAAGGCTTATGTGACGTTTATTTAAGTTTCGGACTTGAAATTGTATTTTTAATCAGTTAGCCTTCGCGTGAAATAAGCAATGGTAGTCATATATTTCGCAAACTACTGTCACAAAGGTGATCTACTTTTAAGTACATAATCGACTTTTCCATTGTGTCTAGTGAGACAAAAACGTTGCAAGTTATTTTAAAGAGTACAGTCAGGTGTATCACGTACTTTTTGCGAGATTTATTAAGAATTGAATGATTGACTGCAAGATGCTTTATTTTTATAATTTTCGAAAAACGCGCGGCGAAAGCGTGAAAGGAGTCACTCATTCTTTGTGTAAAATTTAATGAAAAAATGCTCCGAATTAGAAAACAAAATTTATATTTAAAATTCAGTATGCATC
The DNA here is from genome assembly GCF_000503995.2 of Ceratosolen solmsi marchali. Lineage (NCBI taxonomy): Eukaryota > Metazoa > Arthropoda > Insecta > Hymenoptera > Agaonidae > Ceratosolen > Ceratosolen solmsi. The sequence goes on along the minus strand of NW_011948424.1, from coordinate 5,401,841 downwards.
CTATCAAAGCTAAAAAAAAAAAAGAAGAAGAATGAGATAGGAGAAATGAAATTATCGCATGTTCTGTTCTAAATCAAGCGATTCAAGCGAAAATTTCTTGTGGCACTTGTAAATGTGTAGTATTTCTCCAAATTCCTGTCCTATCTCTAAAATCTTTAAACACCTCCTCAATTCTTAATTTATATAATAATAGTGTGTTAACAGATGCAGTACTGTAATGCAGTTTGAATACTTTTATGGCAGTTTTGTTTAAATATTAAAACTAAAATGTTTAAGATCAAAGAAATGAACAGCCTGATAAAATACTTATTTTTAAGAAATTAAATTATTTTCAAGATTTTTATAATTATAATAAAATTTAACTTGGTTAGTTATTTCTTTGGTTGCAAATAGTTTGTATTTTAATATTATTTTTTTCTAGATGCAGTTTCTGTATATACCACAATGATGAGGAACTTTTCAAAGAAGGGCATAATATTAGATTTTTTTTCAGATTTCAACCAATCAGTAAATATTAAAACTATTTAATCAGTTATTCCAGAGCCGTGATGGAACATATGTTAGTCTTATTCTATTTCAGATTAACCTAGAGCAGAGAAATTATACAAATTGTTTCTAATATAGAGCATTCACAATAATCATCGCTAAGGTGAGTCTTCATGGTTTTTCTCAAAACCCTTTTTCCTTCCTCTCCATTAGTCACATCGAATTTCAAAATGTTATGCTACTTCTGTAAGTTTGTAGATATACCCTTATTATGGTAATAAACAGTTTTTTAATGGACATATTGTATTACTATTTTATAGACATCAAAAATATACTCATTCTTAATTCAATATCTTAAAAGTAAAATTACAATAAATACTTAAATAAATCAGTCTTTAGTATAAGCCATTCGATAACAACATGTCATCGATAACTTTGCACATTATACGATCACTCTGACTACATGGATCAACAGCATGTTGTTCTGCACTTAAATCACTGTCTATTTCCATACCTTCGATATTAATAGATAGTTTAGAATCTAAATCCGAGGTATCTGGCAACATTTGTAATGCATTTTGCAAGATTTCTTGAACCTAAAATAAATTTTTGTCAATGTAAATAGTACACTTTTAGATTGTCATTTTATAACAATTCAATATTTGTATCTATAAATATATTATTTTATTTATTATTATTTTTTATTTTCATTTTATGTATATGTTTTTCATTAATTTAAAATATTTATAGTTCAAAAATTAACTGTATGATGTTTTTCATTTAAAACGTCTGATAATTTAAAAATAAAAAATCGAACCTTCTCTAAATGTTTTTGAAATCGAAGTGCAGTTTCAGTTCGTTGTCTTCGTTGTAATTCCATCATTACTCTGAGTGTTTCACGTGCTTGATGTGGTCTAAATTCATTTAATAAGTGGTGTATATGAATAAATAATAAACTTAAATCTTCGACCTAAGGTAAACAAACAAATATTAACTAAATAATCAGGCATGTTACATTATAAAGGAGTATAAGCAATATTGTAAACATTTCTATATAAAACAATTTATACTTGGAACTGTAATCTCAATTTATATAAATCGTTAATGAAATGTAAAAGAAAATTTTTTTTTTTTAAATAATAACCTTTTCAGCTCTCCTTGGACTATCAGGACAGAGCACTAATAAATCAATCAAATCTAAAAAATTCACTAGAAGGGAATGATTAAGCTTCTTGAGCTCTCTCCTTCTATCAAAATGTTGCGGATATAATCTTTTTATTCCTTGTGCCTCGAGAGGCCTAATTATTGTATCATCAGCATTAAAAATGTTGCCAAACATGGAATAATTGTCATGAATAGGTGGTGGTGGCCTTGGAGTTCTATTCCGTCTTACATTCTCATCGGTATACAAATTTATATACTGAACAGGAGGTAATGGCAGTGAGCTTACTTGAATTGCATCAGAGGACGCCATTTTAAATTAATCTGAAAATATAGTGGCTATTAGAATATTAAATTAAACAAACTTTATAAAATTAAATTACAATGCAAATATATATTAAAATATATGCTAATGCTGTAATAGAATGTCAAATAAGTACAGAAATGTAATTTTCAATTTGAATAAAGAAGATCGTGAAACTATACAAACATATTATATATAAGAAAAATGCATACATTTTCTAAACTATATATTAATTAAAACAATTCTTAAATTTAATTAAATATAATTTTAATTAAGAAACATAATATAGCAGTTCAAAGTTACATCAATTATATTTTTAAATTGGAGTTATTATCATATTGTGAAAATCATTTGAAGTATAGAACTGCATCGAATTATTTAAATTAAATACAAGACATTAATAGTTTATTAAGGACATTTGAATTTTCATAAATTATTTTATTATTAATACATATAAAAAATATCTACTTCTCATTAATTAATATATAATGAATATTAAAATGTGCTTTTAAATTGTAAATATTAAAAACTAAAAGAAAATTTATTTTTCATTTTCAAACTATTCAAATCATTATTTCTTAATTTGAAATCTTATCATCTTTGACAATAAATTAAGATCAAGATATTTTATTTTTTATTGAAAGGCATAATCAAATTATAATTATTCAAATATATTTTTTTTTAAAGTAGTCATTTAAAAAAAGTAAAAGACTAGCTATTATTTAGCTATAATAATTATTTTTGTTTGTGCTTAATACTAAAAATCTGGACAAAAACACTGGTTTTTTCATATTATAAAATAAATCTTGTCTATAGATTTTTTAAAAAAATTAAAAACTATATTATTTATCTATAAAGTATTCATTTTTATTTTACAATGAAATTTAATTTTGAAAATCTTTCACTTGAAAAATATTAAATAGTTAAATTTAACAAATACAAATAATGTGGCAGTAAATTGATATTATAATCAACTATTGAAGCCTTAATATGTGTAAATAAAAGGATTTTTATTGTAAAACTTTGTTTTTTGAGGTTAGCCGATACTATGAAAATATGATAACATTATACAAGTTTTGTCATGAATTTATTAAAAGTATCAGAACTGTAATATGTTCTCCGCAATAACTTACTTTCGATAAACCTTTTGGAAATACTGCTTTTAATTTTCTAACATTAGAGAAATCGACAAAAGAAAAACAAACGTCATACTTGTATCGCCATTTTGTAAAAACTTTATCTACTCCTTCTCTTTTATCCTTTTATTATATTGTCAACAGTGTTGCCAAGATTCGTGTCTTTGTTCAGGAATTTTTTTTTTTTTTTTTTTTTTAAATAAAAATTACAATATTTGTATCTATTACTTCTATAATACAATAAAATAAAAATTTGTTAAATTAATGTTTCGACCATTATTTTACGACTGAAATATTATTGTATTAATCATAAAAATGAATTATTCCTTCATTTCATACCGATTCGATAATTGACAGTGAATAATAAATGAAAATTCACCGATCATCTTTACAACCAAGTACAATCGTTGTTTTTCGTCCGCATTTTCTCTAGCCAAATCTAATTTCAATAATTTATTCACAAAAGTGATATATATATATATATATATATATATATACATTTTGAAGTAAAAAGTGAAAGAAAAAATGTACACTTTTTGGTTCCTATATAAAAAGTTATCTATGGCAAATATGAAAAGTAATACACACAGGCATATATATATATATATATATATATATGTGTGTGTGTGTGTGTTTGTGTGGGTGTTTGTGCATAAACGGAAATTACCAAGTAATTAGCTACTTCATCTTTAAATAATACTGGTAGTACGGGAATAGCGGCAACCAACATAAAGCCAATTTAACATACTTTAAAGAAATAATAAAGTCTACGAAATCATACTGGTAAACAAAGTGAGAAGAATTGTCTCGTCCTCTCTATCTTTCCTCGCTACTCATCTATCGTCATTATATTGACGAGGCGTCGCTCGACTAAATAAATAAGCAGGCTCGAATACATGATATTATTAAGTATCGTGGAACACTATAATATGAACGAGGAGGCCTACTACATCGAGAGACGTCGTGACGTTGTTAAATCGTGCAACACCGCTCCTCTCATCGGGATAAAACGAGTAAATGGAGTTGAGTAACTACGACTAAGCGACGGCCGAGGCGGCGGCGGCGGCGGCGGCGGCTGCGGCTGCGGCTGCGGCGACGGCGGTGGCGGCGGCGGTGGCGGTGGCGGCGACGACGACGACGACGACGGCGACGACGACAACCGCCGACACACACAGGCAAAGAGGCGCGCGCGGCCACTTATCCTTCCTCCCTTCTTTCTCTATTCTGTTGTTCCACTCCACGACTGGGAGGGGGGGGGGCTCTGCATGTGTGCGTGTGCGTATGCGCGCGCGGTGCGCCGCTGCGAAGCCGCGCAGCGCGTGCGTGCCGTCGTCGTTGTTGTGCGGCTGGCGAGCGCGCGAGGCCAGTTCGTCCCTTCTCTCGCGGCTCCGGTTTGGCTCGACCTCGGCGACGACGGCGGCGTGTACGGGACATGCGCCGACGGCGACGAGTTTCCCGCTTTTGGCGCGCGCGCCTCTAGGCCCGTGCGTGTGCGCGTTGCGAGCGCGCGGCCGCAGCCGTGCGAGCGAGGGTCCAGCCGAGGGTTGGTGGAAAATAATTGCCGAAGCGGAGATAGGGGCCGAAGATAAGGCGCGAGCTGAGAAGCGAGAATCGAGATAAGTGAAGGGCGGAGTGGCGGGGCGACGACGCACCGAGACACCTCCGTTGAGGGAAAGTCGCGGGACCGCGGAGCGGCTTCTCTTTGTGCCGGGGCATGGAAGCGGTCCAGCGACAGCGAGAACGCGAGATCGCTTTAAGCTGTTGCTCTGACAGGTCGACTAAAGCGCCGGTAATGCTGTTGGCGTGGCGACTATCGTCGTCGTCGTCGTCGTCGTCGTCGTCGCCGCCGCCGCCGTCGTCGTCGTCGTCGTCGTCGTCGTCGTCGTCTTCGTCGTCGTCTTCGTCGGCGTTGTCACCATTGCCGTCGTCGTCGTCGTCTTCGTCGGCGTTGTCACCATTGCCGTCGTCGTCGTCGTCTTCGTCGGCGTTGTCACCATTGCCGTCGTCGTCGTCGTCTTCGTCGGCGTTGTCACCATTGCCGTCGTCGTCGTCGTCTTCGTCGGCGTTGTCACCATTGCCGTCGTCGTCGTCGTCTTCGTCGGCGTTGTCACCATTGCCGTCGTCGTCGTCGTCTTCGTCGGCGTTGTCACCATTGCCGTCGTCGTCGTCGTCTTCGTCGGCGTTGTCACCATTGCCGTCGTCGTCGTCGTCTTCGTCGGCGTTGTCACCATTGCCGTCGTCGTCGTCGTCTTCGTCGGCGTTGTCACCATTGCCGTCGTCGTCGTCGTCTTCGTCGGCGTTGTCACCATTGCCGTCGTCGTCGTCGTCTTCGTCGGCGTTGTCACCATTGCCGTCGTCGTCGTCGTCTTCGTCGGCGTTGTCACCATTGCCGTCGTCGTCGTCGTCTTCGTCGGCGTTGTCACCATTGCCGTCGTCGTCGTCGTCTTCGTCGGCGTTGTCACCATTGCCGTCGTCGTCGCTGTCACCGTCGCTATCGTCATCGTCTACGCCATCATCATCGTCGTTGTCGTTGTCGTCCTTGTCGTCGTCGTCGTCGTCGCCATTCTCATCGTTGATGTCTCTGTCCCTGTTGCCCTCGCCCTTAGCTTTCTACACGTCTACGTCCATGTCCACGTCCACGTGAAGAAGGGCAGTTGTCGCCGGGCGCGCACTTGTCCTTTATTCGCCTCTCACGAAGAATCATTCGTCTCGTGCATGGTGAGTAGTAGTACCGAGAGCTCGTCCAGAGGACTATGACGTGCTTCTTTCTTTTTTCTTCTCCGTTTTATCACAAGTAGCGACATTCACCGTAGCCTGTACCTTATACTTTTTATTCGGTTTTTCGCACACTAGGTATGGCTAGTGCTAGGGCCGGGCTGGTCATACGTTCTATCTACACGGCATTCACGTATAGAGTAGAGTAGGCTCGCATCGCGCGCGCGCGTGTGCGTGTCTCTCGCACTTTCGTGTAGGTGTTCCACAAGCACGAGTTTATAACGGGATCTCTTCTTTTTATCTTTACATTTTCGTTTGTTTTTTTTTTCGGTTTTGTAAAAATATAGAAATTACTTCACCTATGATTGTGATGTAGTCGTTGGAGCGAAGGGAATACGTTGACCCGAGAAGCGTGATGTAGCCGCGAATTCGTTGCCGATAACCAAGAAGTATCCGATGTATTTAAAGAGATTTTTTTTCATTATTTATAATGCAGTTGCCATGTGGCGGTATCAGGGGGGAAAAGGCTCTTTTGAACGTCACGTAGGTAAGATTATGTAAATTAATAATATTTCTTTTTTAACGTTTTTACCTTTCTAACGTACAATTAATAAACGTGGAGGAAACCTGGCTTTTTTTTTTTTTTTTTACCAATAAATATACACGTAAAAATAATACTGCAGGAAGTGATTTTATGAAATAAATTTTTATGTAACGAAAAGTACACGAGCAAATATTAATTATATTAAATTGGTCATTTTTCTGTTAAGAGTGGATCCAAAAATTGAGGTAAGGTAATTTCTTTTCACTTTTATAGATTTCTAAGTTTACATACACACACGCGCGCGCGCACGCAGTATTTATACATAAATTTACTTATTTAAGGATTTCACGGTATTATTAAAAAATTTTTTTTTTTTTTTTTTTTTTTTTTTTTTTTTGTGTCTTTCGAGGTATCGCCACTGCATATACATAGAGAGACACAGTGAAATATAATTCCAGGGAAAGTAGTTTAAATTTGTTGTGTTATACAATGACTTCCTCAGCACTTCTATGTTCTTGAACTGTCATCTTTCATTTCAAAGGCGAAACTGAAATTTTGTGGAGAATTGTAAATACTTATTCTTACATTCTAAGGAGATGGACTATTATTATAATCATTTGCAAAATTCTTAACGTATCAACATTTATACGTATTTAAGAAGTGTTTTGTTATTATTTTCATTAAAATTACATCACCACTTTCTGGTGCATAATTTTTTAAAATCCGCGGAATAATAAAAGAATGAAAATTAACTTTTTCAATATAAATAATTGTAGCATGTTTTAAGAATAATTACGTACGTAATGATACGTTACAATCGCGTATATTACAAACAACGCGAAACACTTGTCAGGGCTGTATTATCTCTCAAAATAATACTTTTAAAATAGTTTTATCCGATTGAAAAAGAGAAGAGAAAAAATTCTTTAAATTTACAACACGTGAGCGTACGTGCACTTTATAAACGAATTCTAAAGATAACACTTAAGTGCATCGCGCAAAAGATAGCAATTTCGCTCATTTCCGTTTTCTTCCTTTTCGTATTAACGGCCGCACCACACTTACGCCATGTATGTACCACCGTACTTTGTTTTATTTATAATTTACTTATTATTCTCGCCCTTGTATTTCGTGAGAAGAAAAAAAAAGAGAGTTCTTTTCTCACATGGACAGATCATAGTAAAAATGCGTGCTTGTGTGTTATTCAGGCTTTTTCAAGGGCATTGGTCATTGTTTTCGAGTATTCTGCTTCTGTCTTTTTCTCTCTCATATTCTCTTTTCTTTTCTCGCGTGTCGACCATTTTACATGGATGCATCGTATAGTAGGTGTATCTCCCTATATATTATATATATATATATATATATATATATATATATGTATGCACACGCGCGCGCACATACGTTATACGTATTTATAATGTATGTGTATGCACACGAGGCTCGGTTTTCCAATCCTTTTACTTTCCGTAAATGCCATTCCACGGTGCACGAGCTAGATCTGAATTATTTTACAGCTCCGACCAGCCGTTTTGCACTGGATATTGAAAGGCTACACTTGTTGCATTTTATTCTTTCTCCTTGGCTCGCACTTGCTGTTTCTAATCGTCGCTGCATGAACTTACTTTGGTAAATGGAGTTGTCGGTAGAGAAAGGGAACCTTTTTTGTACCAATGATTTATACACTGTCGTCTTTTTTCTTTTTTTTTTTTAATGAAAGTAAATCACAGAGATAGAGAGGTGAGGAAGAGAGTAAAGAGATAGTTTTCCTGTTTTTGCCATCTCGTTGAGCTAAGCTATCATCATCAAAACTGAGATTTCCCGGAAATAACTCTTTGTATTATAATAATTAGTTAAGATAGACTTTGTTTGCAGGAAGTTCGACTAGATAGGTGATTTATTTTTGTAAGATTTAACCAAATAAAGTTATAATTTAAAATAAATTTTTATTGAATTGATGTAAATTATTATAAAGGATCGTGATATATCATTATGATCAACAATTTTCCTGATTTAAATTGTAAAAAATTAATAATAGTTGGTAGTAGTAAGTAGTTAGTCGTAGTAGTAATAATAGACTTATTAAAATTTTGTAACGAACTAAGGATATTTTAGATTTTTTATATACAAAATGTTTTGATTTTTAAACAAATAATTGATATAAAACAACAGTCTATAGGGTCTATTAATATGTTGAATAAATTTATTCATTAAAAGTGAGATGATAAATAAATCTTAAATTAATTTTGATAATGCTGCATTTTGAATTTATTATAAAAAAAAAAAAAAATTAATTATTTTATAATGTTAACAATTGCATAATATTAAAATTAAACATTTTTGTTTTTTTTTCAAAATTAATTTTTCAATATAAACTTTTTATTATCATTTATCGTTCTGTAAGTTACGGAATAAAATAAGAAATTAAATCAACTTGATCAATTAGAAGATTAAAAGATCATATCGATATAATATATTTTTGTTCGTACTTTAAGCCAAAGTATATATATATATATATATATATATATATATATATATATATATATATATATATATATAATGCTACGAAGGTTTATAATCTTAAAAACATAAAAGGACTTATATTTATATCCCTCCGGCAATGCACATTTCAAACTTACGTAATTTATTATATGCTAGCAGTATTAATAATTAATTATTGAGCATTAACTTTTGCATTACTTTTGAATTCTTTACCTTACTCATACATACACGTATGTATAAATATAAATAAAATAATAAAAAAGCTCGAGGATATTTAACAAAAATTTGTACAATATAAAATTTAAAGTAATAAGTATGAAAAATAAAATCGTCCAAAAGCAATTTAAAGAAGCTATCTTTAAATATTAATATGCCCATTAGAAATTAATAATTTATAAGAGATGCAAATTGTATTTAAATTACAGATAATCCTGCTAATGAATATAAATTTTATTTCCTGGGAATATTTTACGAAAAAAAAATTAAAAAATATGAATCCTTACATACATTTATAATATTTCAATCACTGTGTAAATGGTCGAATTAGAGATGTAATTAATTATATTTCACTGCTGTTTCATGTTATTTCGTAAGATATTGTCAACAATTACTCCACAAAGTATAATTTTTATTGTAATAATACGCCGTGTAGATAAAGCTATGTCAAAAAATTTATTTTCAGTCTGGACTCCGACATTTATGCAAGGGATGGCAGGGAAGGATGGAAAACTCGAACCCCAAGAAAATGACATTGTGAGGCAAGGTTTTATGGTAAAGCGTTCGCAAAATAAAAAACGCTTTACACCTATTAATTATAAGCAACGCTGGTTCGTCTTGACTCGACGACATCTTGTTTATTACGATGGAAACAGCGAGGTAAATATGAATGTATATTATTTTAAAAATAAAATACGAATTTTAAAAATCATTATCATCGACTTCTCTAACATCCTTACTGAATGTTTTCATATTTATTTTAGAAAATGTTTTTCTGTCTACAAATTGAGGTTAGTGACGAAGATTACTCAATTTTTAGGAAGTAAGTTTCGCTTCATTATTAACTAGACGTAACTTTTCTTCGATAAATTAAGTCAATCTGGTCACTTTATTTTTTATATAACTTTTTTATATTTTTATTTAGTAGAGTAGATATAATTGAGTATGTTATAGATTAACTAGTTATTTGATTATTTAGCTTTATAGTTTTGTAGAAAAAATATGAAAATAATCGCAAGTTTCTAACCTTTATATCCATCTAGGAGGAAACTTAGTAAGTAGTTAACAATTATATTTCTGTACAGAGGAAATTAATCTTTAATAATTGGAAAGAGTTTACATAATGTAAAAAAGATTAAAAACGTTATTTTATTATTATCTCATTATTCTTTAAATATTAAAATACATCCGTTGTTTAAGTTGGAGGAATTTTTGTTAAAGTTTTTAAGCATTAAAATTATAAATTTTAAGTAATAAGTGCTGATTGAATAATTAGATTATTAAGTGATTAAATTTCCTACATTTATTAAAGAATTATATAAGTCGCAATTATATAAGTTTCTGAATTAGATTCTGCTATGAACTAATATTTCATATTTAATATTTTAATATGTTCAAATAATGCTTATTAGATACTAATTTATAATCAATTTTATAATGCAAATATTTATTAAAGTAATAGGATAAATTTAATGAAGATCATTAGAAAGACGTTATTTATTCAGCAATTAATTATGTTTGATTAAAAAATCGTGATAAAAATGTTCAAAAAAAAAAATTTGAGATCTTTCAAAATTCATTTCAATGTTAAAAGTTTTTAAAAGATCATTTGTTTTACGCTTCAAGCTTTGGTAATTAAAATTTGTAAAATAAATTTAAAAAAAAAATCTTATACTGTAAATGTTGGAAGAAACTCTTATAAATATTTGCCTGAAAATTAGTTATAAAATTTATAATTAACTATTAAATTATTCCTATTTGTTAAAAACTAATAAAATTATATCGAATTTTGTATTGCATTTTAAATGAGATTATATGTTGGGGGAAGTCAACAACAATAGCTAATGAAAGTAATATTATAAAAGCAATTTAACATTTACTATAACATATCTTGGTTTAATATGGTTTAATTTTTTTTTTCCTTCATTTATATCTGCATTATAGCTTTCGAAATATTAACATTATTAATATTTAAATTTGTCAGATTCGCTGATTCGTAATAAAAATTGTAACGTAACATAGTTTAGTCAGATATCAAGGTACAAAGCAGCTAGATATAATGATTAATTCAAGAATTTAAAAAATTATTGTTGTATAACGAATTAATTAACTCGTATGCTTTTTGAATATATATATTATATAAATTAACGTAAATAATCTTAGTTTAATTAATTAAAAAAAAAAGAAAAAAAAATCATTATATTTATTTGTATGGATCTTGCAAAAATTTTGACTAAATCATAATTAAACAATACATAATTGGCATTATTTTAATAGCAAAATACTGATGATTAAATTATTGTGTAGATGTAAGATAAGTTTCTATAAATAATTCGACAAAACAAAAACAAAAATAAGTTATGAAATATAATGCAATAATAGGATTATAATTGGTTTATTTAGTTATAATAGATTCATTATGTGCTTAATTAACGAGAGGGGGAAAAAAAATTGAAATGAAAAATAAAAATGACGCGTTTTTTTTTATCCAAGATTAAAATATGAAATTTAAAAATAAAAGAAACGAAGGCTTTTTCACCTCGCACCACGTATAGTCGTAAAATTCTCACTCTCCTCGGCGGCAATGCAGTGAAATATTTTTTCACTCGTCTCTCCATCTCCTCCGTTTCAAAGACTCGTCGTATAACTGCGCGGGCGAGCTCTGCATCTGAGAAATTTTTCATGATCCTCGAACGTCCGCGTGCTCGTCATCTTCGAAGAATTCACTCTGACATTCTCAACACATGCTTACACGCTAGGCTCGATTGGTATGTTCACATGGACACGTATGCGCCCATACGCAATACTGGCTTTCGCTTGTGCAAAGGAAAGAACCATCGAAGGAGAAGTCGGTTGACTCATTTCTAAAGCACTCGTCGAGGCACCGGAAACTGTGATTCTCGTTCGGTGTGCTTCGACGAACACCTAACACACATGCGAATAAACAAACCAGATACACGTATGCAGCAGCACATGCACACGATTCAAAAGCATGCGCGAGTACAAAGTGAGGTTTTACATTTTATGAGGCGACAAATCAGGATGAACCATCGGTGAGAAAGGGACGAGCGAAAGAGAGACAGTCGTGATCTTGTGGGGCGGCGGTGGGGGCTGGGCGAGGGTGCGGTGAAGGGAGAAATAAGTTAGTAAATGAAGCGCGGGAGATTGCTTCAAGTCTTCTTTTGTACTTTGTTTTCGCTTAGCTTCAACTTACTCGTGCTACTCTTCATTTTTCTTCTCTTTACATTGCTTTCCTTTACTTTGTTTCATATCGATTCTGCTCTATTTCGACCGAAGAATATAGAATCACCAATTTTATTAGTCTTTAATTATAGGAATTTAATACTTTTTATTTTATTAAACCTCATTAAAGAATGTCAACGTAATTAACTCGGTTATTTTCTTCATTTACATATAATTCGTTCACCTTATTCGTTCATGTGAAATTCTTCTATTATTAATAGTCGCATATTTTCGAAATATTTTAAATGTTAAATTATCATTACATTTAAATATTGAAGAAAGTCAGAAAGTAAGAAAATATCACCAATACAAATATAATATCGGTTTTTATTTAGCTAATGATATTTATTTTTTGTCGTTAAATTAAAAGCAATATTGAAGGGCACTGAAATACAATGATGAAAATATTCAAACCGAGACGACAATTTTAAGAAAAGAAAAACTTTTATCGAAGAAAATTATAAAGGTAGACAAATAAGCGCGTACATATATGCCTTCACTCACATACTACGCGCTTACACACATTAAATACAATACATTACAAATATTATGAGGTCATACACAATGTATTTTTTATATTTAAAGTTATTTATTTATTTATATTCACAAATAAAATTGTTTTTATAAATTTTTTTTAACTCTTATTGTCAATTATGAATATGCTTAATAAATTTTGCAGTAATATACTATATCTCTGCCTCCTCTTTTCAAGGTCGTAACAAATAGAATATCTAAATCGTATCTGTAAATTATTTTAATAATAAAATGAAGAAGGATCGATGGAATTTTGATGCCGAATTAAAAATCAATTAGCTTTTATAAATTATATATTAATAAGGATTATGCGTTAATTCATCAGCTAATATAATAAAAATAGATTGTATAAAAATAATTAATATAAAATTACTTTAATTAATATAAAAATACTTAGATTTTAATTATCAATGATTTCGAAAACCTTTAAAATTCTTAACTTTATACTTAAATTGTTGTCCAAAGAAGGCTTATTTTTATTTTAGGACTATTTATATAATTACGGCTACTTTGAAGAGAGTATTTCATAGTATTACAATCGATATATATTTTTTTTTATTAATGAAATTATAATGCTTTGAATTACATTTTCACATTCAAATATTATTTAACTCGTATTGATAATTAATAATTAACGTTTTTCAAAGAATATTCGAGAATAAATATTCTTATGTCTATTTAGAAAAATGAGATAACAGATAATTCGGACAGTTATAAGAGTTTCTGCAATCCTTTAATTTTTTTTATCTTTCATTCTCGATGATTAAGAATCTTCTTTTCTTTTCATAATTGAAAGAATTATGTACTTTTTTTTTTTATGCAATTCATATTTTATAAAAAATACCTAGTTTTTACTACAATTATCGTGCACGACATATAATACTAAAATGAAAAATAACTATTTAATCAGCAATTATATATTTAAAGAAACGATACGGTAATGTGAAATATATTAATTATTTAATTAATATATTATGTATATTATCGACATCGGACTTTCAGCTTTTATGGAATAAAACATTTTTATATTAAAAATCGACGAATTATAGACAGACGTAAAGGCAGGAGGGATATAAATGAATATGAGATATATTAGAATTTAAGGTTATTGATAATGTCGGTGTCCTGGGCCTGGCTGGGTATGCTTGCTGAACTGTGTCTACTCGATACGACGTGCCACTTATAGTGCGCGCGCACTCACATATATAAACAGTGCTTGAAAATTAGAGGTACGGCTTTTCTATTTCTAAAATATCTCTATACGTTACGAACGTTGAGAAGACATAAGTTATAAAGCGACGTATTGCTTATCAAACATTTTTCAAAAGCTAAATAATGCAGCAGCGTCTGGAATGCAGACGACAGGAGGGTTTGGGAATGCCTTAGTGGTAGTCGAAAAATCAGTCGACTGGTAAAACGAAACGACGATTCTTCTCTTTCACCGATAAGATGTTGAGACACCACACTTCAGCGCATTCAATATGCGCATAGTTCAAACACGCGTGCGAGCATATCCGCTCACACTTACGGTCCCGTGATGAGAAGTCAGACGTGAATGGGAGAAAAAAGGAATTTATTATGTTCATAGATGGGTAGGTTAATAGAATATTTTTCGTGCTTATCCTCTTTTGTTCTGATATCTTATCGCTGGATCTTCGTGACAATCAATAAGCGTTTTACCGTCGTTTAATTAATAGCAGACAAGGCGCTGTGAAAATTATAAATAATTTTAATTTCTAGAGGTATTTTAATTGAATTTGATGAATCGTTTAATTTTTATATTTCAAATTGTTTATCGGTCCAATTGTATTAGTTTATTTTTATAAAACTTGGAAGGCAAATGGTCGATAAAATGATTAAGCGTTGATAAATTGTTTTTACATTTTTAAAAAATGTAGAATATATTACAATACATTAGCTGTATTTTAAGATAATTAAGCTGTATTTTAACGAAAATAATAAAAACAATAACTTAATTTTGTATTTCGTTTGTCGTCAATATCAGCTAGCTATTTCTTATTTCAGTGGCTTTACATTTTTTTAAAATAGACACTGATAAAATAGAATAAAATGTTATTCTTTAATTTATAATCTTAGTTAATATACACCTTTTTTTTTTAACTATAGACATTGATATTCAGCATGATTTTTTGTTTTGTTTTTGTTTTTATTATTCATGTGCTGTTAGTGGGTATTTGGCAAATATAATATGTCATAAGTTTATATTATTTATTGTTATATAGCAGTTATTTTGTTAAGGAAATGTTTCATTTCTGACGAATTCTGATGTAGCTTATTAGTTAGTTTATTATTTTATGAAAATGATAAAATGAAAATGTGCAATATTGTTTAGTACTTGCTTCACCTCTCATAGAAATTCAATAAAGATTAAGTAACGAGCATAACAAAATACGTTGTGCGTTATTTTTCTTGTTCGAGAAATGATGTATTTTCTTCATTAAGACAGATTTTCTACTTTTAAGCTATAATTTCAAACGTTATCATTTCATATTAATAATAATGTCTAAATTTTTGGGATTAATTTCTTAATATCTTAAAATTTTACCGTTCTCTTGATTAAATTTCAATATTTAAAATCATACTTATAGGGGCTGAATTATTATCATCTTCATATAATTATGAAGGAATATAATATACAATTAAAAAGAATTTTCATTTGTAATTATGTAAGTATTTTTAAGAAACTCGTATAAGATATTCAAATTATTATTTAAGCTATTCGTATTTGAGCTATTTCAGGTACTTTTAATCTTTTTTCGTTATATTATGACTTTTTTTTTTTTTTTTTTTTTTTTAATAGTTTCCAGTTTGCTCAGAGTGCGACTGTAAATATTGTTGAGGTATTTTTCAGTATTTGAATAGATGGTAGGGACTCACTGTAATCTGTATTAAGTTTGACTTAGATTTTCTGAACTAAAACCGAATTACTATGTCCAACAAAATTTAATATTGAATCACTGGATGAAGACTTACTTTTTTTTTTTTTTTTTTTTATATATATATATATATATAAAACTATCCATAACACATTGCAATTTTTTATTTTCCAGCAGTGTTGCAGCTATATCTGTTTAATAATGTAAATACATTTATTTACAGTAGCAATTGCTTTCTTAATTTATCACGTATTTATACATATTTTATGTTATATATCTCAATTCTACTATATATAATATTATGATATGTTAAAGTAAAATAATACAGATAATTTATTTTATAATATAATTTCTTAGAAAATTTATTACACAAGAAACTTGATAAATTTGTAAAAATAATTATGACAATATAATGGGATCCTTTATATAATTATTTATTTAAAAACTGTGCAAATTACAAGGTAATATAATGCTAATGTCTTTATATGATATTATAATTCGTGGAATTTATTGTAGAATTTATCGTGCAATAAGTTTCTCTACATTCTCTTACATAATTTTTTTTCTTATGTACGACCGTATTACTTCAAACCCTTGCCTCTCCTTAGTAATTTTCTTAACTTCAATCACTTTCTTATTGACTACTTTCTTGTAACTGTCTTTCTTCTTTTTTTCTCCATTAGACGCTTCTTTATTTTCCTTTTAGCATTCTCCCTCGTACATCTATAATCCGACTGTATAGGCTATTATAGCATTTTAAAATGAAAACCAAAACAAAATAATAAGGTTAAACATTTGAATTATTTTGTGTATAATACATTATTGTGTAATAAATTGATTCTTCAAATTGAATTTATGCTGAATGATGAGATTCTTTACTTATAGAATATTGAATTTTCAACTACTTGTTTCCTATAGATTCTCACTTTCGTAAACTGTCAAACGGAATAAACCATTTGTAACTACCGCTCGAAGGTATGTACTCACGTATCATGCAAATTGCAAATGAGAATTTGGTCATATCAACACGCGGCTCGTGCAACTTCCTACGTGAATAAGGGCTATTTGGTGAGCAACTACTTCAGCTTTAAGAAGGCAGTGACAACGGGACAGGAGTAGGGGCAGGGTGGGAGAGTGAGAGAGAGAGAGAGAGAGGAGTGCAAGTTTGTGATAGCGAGTGAATGGAGGGGAGAAAGAATTCTGTAGTAAGAGCATGAGTAATCGTGAGATGGATCTAAAATCAAGTAGAGATAGGGGTAGATTCTCTCGAAGGCTCAACGTGAGAAGGAGAATGCTCGCGAGAGAGATAGTACGATTGAGGGGATGAGGATGAGCGAAAGGGTGGGAGGTTTTACGTACTAGGACCATGTGAAAAATTGGCAGCGCAAGCGCTGATACCACTTCCACCCTCTCTACTCTATTCGACTCCCTCCCTATCCAGCTCCTCCACAACTCTCCCCCTCAATTCTAGCTGCCGTATTCTCGGTCCAACCCTCTTGCTGAGTCTCCTGCAGGAGAGATTTTCAGTCGGTAGCCGCTGCTACGTCGAGAAGCAACTCGGAACATTTTACTTTGGTGCACCATTTTTGACAAATAACTTAAAACACGCGCTTTAATAGCCAATAATATTCACTCTCGTTTGGATGTTCTTCTTCTTTGCAGCCGTTGTAATAGCAACATTAGGGAAGGAATCGATGTTGTATTACTATCGAGGAATTCGAGCCAGAACAACGCGGCAAATTCAAATGTAAAGGGCAAGGGGCATTGTTACAAGTATTTGGACTCGTCATTATTTTAATACAATAACGGCACATAAAATATATTGATAGCGTGCATTCGAGGACTACACGCGCACGCACATGTACGCACGCGCGCGCTCGCATTTTAGAGGTTTATAATAAATATATATGTATATGTGTATATATACTCATACGTGCACATATATATATATATATATATATATATATATATATATTTATGTATGTATGTGTGTATGCGTGTATGTATATATATATACGTAGCTAGCGTGTGACAAAGGGCGGGAAAGAGGGAGAGATATATAATTCATTTTCCAACGCGAGACGCGGGAAAGTCGGATCGATTGGAGATCTCTCCCACTCTTCGGACGAAGAAACTGTGCAAAAGAATAGGCAAGGATAAAGAGAAAGGTAAAACGGAAGATTTTCGTGGCTGCCCACGTGGAGGCGGAAGACGAGGAAGTGCACGAGGCTGGTGTCGTTCTCACGAGATTTCCAGCAATTCGCCACGGCGTCGTCCCAGTTAGCGCGACCCAATTCCGCTTCTGCGGAATCCGTCGTCATCCGCACCTCCGAGGATAGTGCGGAGGTGAGCAGAGCGGATTCTCGTCAAGCGATTTTCCTTCTCATTATCCCAACTAATTTGGCCTCTTCTCGCAAGCACCTCCGCCGCCAATTCGTAACGCAGTATTTATTCCTGTGCTTTCATTTAATCGTTGCTCATCATACTCTTTGGCCCGACATTGGTAATTACAGTATCAATTCACCGATATACGAATCTTTAAAATTTAATTGTACTGCGTATAAGTGGTAGTGGCCTCATGTGCTCCTAACCATACTAATTCCTCCAGGAGTTACCGGACTTTTAGAGGCCATTTCGCTTTTGTAAAACGGGTTTTATTTCATTTTTACTATAAAGAATTTAATAAAGAAGCCAAACGAGTAATCGGATTTGTTTAATAATAGCATTTTTAGCACCATGAATGAAAAAATTAGCTTTAAAATTAGCCATCTACAAGCAATTGGAAGATTTCATATAAATTGGATTTACGTCACAAATTTGTATATTCGATAAGACGAAATTAATAATTATTAATTCAATTCATTCATTCCTAATGAAATATGAGTTTTTGCGTTTCATGCTTCTGTGACATATTGATTCCATTTGTATTTATTATATTATTTTGATGCTAAAGAGCTTAAAATCAATTTTTGACAAACTTATAAATACTTAACGAGTAAAGTATTTTGATTACTTTAGGCAAAATAATAAAGCCTCGGTGATTAATTTTTTTATCATTAAAATAATAATCGGCTCTTAATAGTCAATTTTATACTATTAATCATATCTGCTTTTAAATTTTACTCCATAAAGCATCATGGCTTTAAAATTAAGTATAAAACGTTTGTAATTCATGTGCCTTTAGAATAAAAATTACAGAAATAATTTTATATGCATGATTGGTGTTGTATAATATCTTAATCGCTTGTTTCCATAAATTCCGATGAATGTATTATAATTATTCTTATAATTATTGCTTATATTTTTTTACATTAGTCATATACAGGTTAAAGAGAGTTTAGTGAATTGAAATTAATTTGACTAACTGATTAGATTAAAAATTATACCGAGTAATGAAAAAGTATTGAAATAAAGTGTATTTTAATGTGAACACTAATTTAGGTTTTAATTATTAATGAAAATTTTTTGCCATTATTTTTTAAATTCCAGTCGTTTTTAATTAATTATAATTTGAATTATTCTAATTTTGATAACAGCTAGCTAATACATTTACAGTGAAACTAGTCGTAGTCGTCGATGCTTTACATGAGAAAATGATTTTTATTTGAAATTCTTAATCTAAAACAATAATTTTATTTTAGTCTTCTATCACGATATTTAATTATTGGGAGAAAAGTTTATGCCGCTTTCGGATACAATATTGTTTATTTAACACGTGTTTATTATAGTAATAATGTATTCTTGAGTAATAAATTTATTATAAAGCTAGAGGATCGACGAAGGTCAAATACAATTCTGTATTCTAATTTCTAGATATCTAATTTTGAGTTAACCCATATTGTTTATAATTCATAAATGTTAAAGTGCAAATATTTCATGTCAATAGTAATCAGAATCTACATATAATATAATAATAATATATTATGTATAATATTTTTCAATTATATATCTGTACCAAAATCAGTAACATTGATAAATCATAAATACAGTTTAGATAATAATTCTTTATTAAAATGCTTTGTAGAAATTATACATAAATGAAGTACAAACTTAAAAAAATTTCATATTATTAATATTAAAAATCCCTTATATTATTAATATTGATTATCGAAAAAGATATTTTATTAATATATATCATCCATCATTATTATTTGTTTATTACTATATAAATTCAACGACGCAGATAATTGAATAGTTATTTACTCATTATTTTTTTATTTATTTATTTTTTTTTTTACATAAAAGTTCTCTATAAAAATTATAGTAAAAAATAACATTACTTAAAAATAAATAAATAAATATTAATATTCCAAATTACAGAATGTGCTGTTCTTTTCTAATTCCATTCTTTGTAAAAATATTTGAAGTTTAATTTATTCATTTTCATACAATATATTTCAAATTTATACTTTCAATAATATGAAAGTAAATAGTATTGGAGTGAAAGAATCATATTTTCATTAACTTATTTAAACAAGATATTATATAAAAATAAAAAATTGTTTTCTTTCGTAATTTTTAAATATTTTATTTAATTGTAAATAAAAAAAAAAGAATTATTAGAAATATTATGAAGTATACGTGCGTAATTCTCCTCATAATTATTCTTATGGCTTTTCTTTATTATAGTATTGATGAGAAAGTAAATATAAAAGTCGATGTCAAAAGAAAAAATGGAAAATGAAGAAAAACTCTTAATGCATAAACTTCATTTTGTAAAAAATTTTAATTTTTTATGTCCTTTGATAAAACAAAGTGCTTTACTATATATAAAACTTTGTAATAAACTTGTAATAAATTTATTTATTGCAAATGATAAAAAAAAAAAAACAAAAAATGTTCTTTCCATCAATGATATAAAATATATGTAAATGGTAAATCTTGTCTAATATTCATTTTTTCTTGCAAATATATTTCTTACCAAAACAATTTTAAGATATTAATAAATGGTAAATTAATAAAAAATAAAATCCGCATTTTATTTAATTATAGATATTCAATTATATTGTTAGTTCGACTAAATATATCAGAAAGTATTTTACCAACAGCAAAAAGGAAAAAAAAAATAATAATAATTCTGCAGGATATTCATGTTAAAAGAATAATAAAAAAATTTCTTTTCTTATATTATATTTATATTATGCACTTATACTATGTCATATAGTTTTACATTGTAATTAAACAATTTGTTCATAGAATTATATAATTTAAATTTTAAATGATAGTATAACAGCATAAGAAAAAAGAGAAAGCAATTATATTTATTATGTCGTGAAGGATTGAAAATCGTAATTTGATTTAAAATTTTAAAATATTTTTATAATAAGGACAATTAAAAGTTGAAAGATACGACTGTAATAATAAAGAATACTCTTTATTATAGTATATTTTATTATTATATATTAATTATAGTATTTTAAAATGTGAAGATCGAAGATAAAATACTTTTCTTAGAACCATCTATCTTATTAATGAAAAAAAAAATGGAAAAGATTGTAAAAAAAGTCGGCAAGAGTTGACGCGAGTAGGAAAGTTGAATTAGGAAAAGAAGTTTACAAAGAAGATAAGGCAATCTATAAGGTGCTTGAAAAATTGAGTCTATTCATCGTGTTTTTAGAATATCTCATGATTAAATAGATTTTTTTAATGACACAATTAAATTCCCCCGTAAGTCCATAAAATATCCATAAAATAAACCGACATTTTCTGTTAACTTAAAATTGTTGCAAATCTTAGTAAAACGAATATATGAAGCTGTATTGCATCAAATTAGTACATTGAGAAACTGGCAACCATTGCTTTAAATTAGTACATTATGAAAGCACTACAAATTATAGTTTTACCTTGCATTGTAGTTATAAAAGATAGTAGATGACACTAGTATAGCATTCTGTAATTGCAATAATAGCCATTTGTAGATAGACGTAATAGTGTGACCGAATCTACAACTTAAAATCTATTCAACTTGTTTGAAAAATCGACAAATTAATTATATAATTCAATAATTGTAGTAAATACGCATATAATATCACAATATCACTATAAAAATGATAAGGTGTATTTCGAATTCCTTGGCTGTTGTTATGAAAAATTTATTCTTACACGATATTCGACATATATTACGTGAGTTTTAATGAAAACTTTTCTTAAAAAAAGTTTGAGAGCTCAATAGAAAAGCGGCGGCTGCTAGTGGTTCGAAGCTTCCTTCAAGTTTTGCGGAAATTATTCTGAATGGCGAGCATAATAGGTACGGATCTCATAATTCCGGGGCGCTTACCCTGAATTTCCCTCCTTCTCTCTCACTCACTCTCTCTCTCTCTCTCTCTCTAAATATATATATATATATATATATATATATGTATGTGTGAGGGTGTGTGTGTGTGTGTGTGTGTGTGTACCGAAAAGTGTATATAACTCGACGCGTGCGTCGACGTTGATGTTAATTTCGATTGCTTTTGTTCACCAAGCCTGAATACTACTGCGCTTAAGAAAAGGAAGAGACCGAGGAGATTTTCGTCTCTCTCTCTCTCTCTCTATCTATCTCTTACACAAACAAACCAAAAAAAAAACACACACACACACATACACACACATTTCTCTTGCGGCAATGGCAATAGAAGGCTTTTGGGAATATGCAGTGCTATACCACGACTTTCCCATTAATCCAAAAGAAACAGGCTCCGCACGAGAAACGAAAGAGAGAATAAAGAGCGCTTCTCTGTCTCTATTTAACTTGTATGTATTTTTCATTAAAAAAAGTGGTTATTACCTCGTTTTTTCTCTTTCAAGCAAGTTCCAAGAACATTTCTTAATTCATCTGAATACGTAGGGTTTTTTTTTCCTGTGAGAGAACACATAAGAAAAAAATTGCGCTAGCAATGGAAACGAGCTAAGTTTTCTTCTTTCCTTTTTTATCCTTTCTAATCCTGCTTTTTCTGGTGTTTTTGATGGCACACCTCGTGTAAACTTAGAATGCATTTGAGTGAGACCTTAATTTCGTAGCAGTTTAATCGGCTCGTGTTATGTTTTCGTAAATGTTTCGTAAGGTAATTTTACTTTGCTTTACACAGCTTAATGTCAGAGTAGAAATTTAAATCATATTTTCATTTATATCCATCTACGCCTATATGCACGCGCGCGCACACGCGCACAAATATGCATATAAACACATGCATAAGTGAGTATAAATAAATCAAATCATTTTCAATATATATGTTTTAATTAATTAAAAAACTGTGAATCAGGTAAATTCAGGTAAATAATCAGTTACATTAAAAATTTTTTGAAAATTCAAATATTTTAAGTTCAATCATAAGTTTCATTATAAAAAAACTTTTAACATAAATTATCTTTATTCTTTTCTAATAGTTTTCGTCAAATCTTTTGCAAATTTTATTTTCATATATGAATATTGGATTTCATTGGTATATGTTTACTCGAAGAAAAATAATTTATACGTTTATCTAGCGGAATTGCAAATGCCCGTAAAGTTTGAATTTTCACTTAAAAATATTAATTAAAATTTACAATGAAAAATCGTAAACTGCTTTTAGAATTGAATTATTACTATTGTATTTCTTGTTAAATGGATTATATTGAAATTGTGTATTAACAATTTAAATAATTATATATTTGCATGATATAGTTATATAAATACGTCAAATATATTTTAAATAATATTAACTTTTATTTGTGAATAGCATCCTGGCTTTTTAATTGACTCACAGCCAATTTAATTACGATTGAATTGTGATAAGTTTTATTTGCTAAAATTACTACTATTAAAATTATAAATGAAATTTGAAATGAATTATTTCATATTTAAAAAATTATTAAAATATGATTGAGATTTTTTTTTAATATTAAATTACCAATGCTGTTGTATGTCGTTGAATATGTCGTTCAATGTTTTTTCAGAATTTTAAATTTATAATTTACTATACAATTACATTTTTCTATAAGATTATTATGATTTTTCTAGAAATTTGATTAATATCTTGAATATTAATTTGAACATTATGTTGTAATAAATATTTTAAAAAATCAATAAGAAACTGATAAAATACGAGCGCATTTTACATTGCAAATTATGTGCAAATGCAAATATTATGTGTTAAAAATTTTAATAATATAGTAAAAATACGAAATATTGGGCTATGTCAGGTTAAGCTCAAAGTTAAAATAATAATTATTAAATTTCAAACAATTTAGTGTTGATATTCCAAGTTATAAATCCATCTTATAAATAATAGTTTATCTTATTTTTAATGAACGAATGTATGTAATTGAAACTATACAATAGTTTTGAATGAATTAGTCTTTAAATTCTTTCTAAATATGTTGTTTAAATAAATGCATTTAATATGATGAACATAATAAACATAATAAACATAAGACTTTTTAATAAAAGATAGTATTTAAAAATCCCAAGTCATCGTTATACTTATATTAACATTAATGACATCAGGCATATCTAATTTTTGAATTGTTACTTTCTTATGTAATATAAAGCTTCTTTTATTATAATTATAATTTTTTGTGAAATAAACAAACATATATATTGTATACTGTTTACCACCTTTCAAGCACGAATAAGGGTTTTCAAGTACGTGCTCAGAAGAAATGCCATTACATGTGACTAAAAATTGAAGCATATATTGTTAGTAATGTATGAGAGCATGAGCTTTTAGATATTGCGGGCCGATAAAAGCCTTCCAAAATGATTCCTCGACAAGTATCGACGGCTTGCGCATAGAATCCGTCTTTTTAAGTGGATTTTCGATCAGAAATCGTGCTTTCGCCTACCATTTGCTGGCGATACTTTTGCCCTTGATGCATGAATTATTGAAGTATGAGGCATTAAGTGCTCCGTGATTTTTATAAATTTCCTTATAAGTAATAAAAGAACTTTTATAAAAATTAAAATATTTTATAGAAAAATCCATAGAGTTCCAAGTTTTATCACATATTATTCGCGCTATGCTTGCGTACTCTTGTCATTCTTGAAAACTATTACGTGATAATCTAATAAAGGGTTAATGTTGATAAATCTTTTACGGTTCATTAAATCAGTCTTGAGATGGTAACATACAAAATATATACGAAGATTATAAATCTTATAATAACTGCTATCATTTAATGCTCAGTATTAGCTAATAGCTAAATTAATTCTGTTTACATTTTTATGAAAATGTTTTTAACAATACATTTTCGTAAAGTAGTAAGTCAGTATATTATTATTTCTAATTCATTTTTATATATTAAGTATACTTGATTCCGAGTTCACGATGGCCATTCATTCCACTTTCTTCTCGGATTATGGATCCTCGGGTGGTTCTCTATTGCTCTATTTATAAATTCTTTAATACATAATATTAGTAAAAGTTAGATAACGATTATAATGCCTTTTGCTCATATTAGTGTTTTCTTTTGAAATTTCAAATTATTTATCTGTGTTTTAAGATCACATATTTTCCATACAATTGTCATGAAATCACTCTATTAGTGTAAAACATAAATTATAAAATTTTGTTCTTTACATACATTCAATATGCTCTAATGAATTGCTAGTATTATTGCTGTAAAATTGTAAATAAAGAAAAACATTTTACCGAAAGAAAATTAATTTCTTAATATACAGAGTATGAAATTCAACTTCATCATTATTATCAAAGTAAAATAAAATTATAACAAATAATTATTTAAATTCAAAAGCATCGCGAGTTCTGGCGTGAACAAGAATGCTCATGAAAAGTAGTCATACTTATCTTTACCTGAAAACGAAGTGGATTCCTCATTATTTCTCTTCACTTTTTTTCAAAATGAAACTTATGAGTTGGTAAATTTAACGATTGTTGCATTCATAACATGAATCCTTTGGATTTTAAAATACACTATTTTTAAAAATGTTTAATGAAGAAAATTCCATGCGTATTAACAATATAAAATCTGTCAAGCATGTTTTTATTTTTCCACAATAAATCTTGAATGCACGTGGAAATTTTTTATACAAATATTTTGAAGCTGAAATAAATATTTTCTTTATAATTTTGCACATATTAGATACATTAACTAATTTTGAATGGATTTATAGTTATTTTTATAAAAATTTTATTTTGCATTCATTCCTACCTTTATCTATGAAGTAATTATTTATTAAAAAAGTTTTATAGAATTTAAGAATACTGTAATTGCGATAGAAAAAATTAATTACTAGATAATAAATGCTATTTTAAAAATTTCATTAAAAGAATTATTTTGTAATCTACACATTTTTCAATTAATTATAAATCAAGTGGTACAAATATTTTATATTACTGAATACTAAGAATCGTTTTGTTTAATACTGATACGTATGCATACGTACAATAACTGACTTTTTAAGAAATTATTATACATTAAAAATATAGCAAATTAGATAAACGTGTTTCTAATATTCATCAATACTTATATATTCAGTAATAATAATCTTAATAAGAATTTAAAAAAATTTTTTTTTATTTATTCACGCATTCAGGTGGTTTGCTTATCTATTAAAAAAAAAAAACAAAAAAAACAAACACGCATTGTAAATAATCAGAAGTTTTCATTATAAATTTTTGAAAATTTTTTTTTTTGTTATTATGAGTTTGCAAATTAATGGTTCTATCGATAGAAAAATTTATGTATTCCAATGAATTTTTGCACATTAAATAAATATAATTTCTAAAATTGAATAATTTGTAGTTTGTTCATTCTACTTATTAGCATAAGAAGTCTTTGTAAAGCTCATTAGCATTCAAGCATAGTTTATAATCGATAAACTTGGATATATTCATTGTTCATAAAATCGTAAAAAATCGAGGTGACTATAAATCAGTGCCCAAATAAATGATTAATCATTTGATTTATCCGATAATACTTTTGCTACAATTGCATTATACTTTCGTAGATTTAGCTCGATGATTGCTTGCAAAGGAAAAGATTAATCTAAGGAATGGATAAGGGTTGAAGAAGTTTTAAAATTAAACTTCCTCCCTTGTCCCTATAGTTAATTATCTTATAATGCAATTTGGTGAGAAAATAGACGGATCGTATTATTATTTTCGTTTATTGTTTTTTCGTTTAACGTAGTAACAGGACGCTGGTAAAGCTAAAAATGCCGCCTTTGTCATGGACTGAAGCAAGAGGCGAACTCTTAGACGAGAAAGAAAACTCTGAGAACGATAAGGAAGCAAGGAGAAAGAGGGCAGGTGTCTACCCCAGCGTTCGTCTCTTAAACGCTCTTTTTTTTCTTTCTTTTTTTTTTTTTTTTTTATAATAAAAATCAATGAGAACGTGACAAAACGCGAAGTGCAAAATTTACGGACGAAGGCTTTTCTCATTTCCGCGTGAGTCATGGTTATACACAAACCGGCATACGCACACGCGTTCACCAGCACTCACACACGTCTACTAAAATACGTGTAATGCGAGGTGAAACACGTTCTTCTGATAACACCATTGAGCGACTGACTATGTAGGTTCTGACGTACCCTTAGAAGCTAGAGGCTCTATATTTGCATTCGGTGTGCTTA
Organism: Ceratosolen solmsi marchali; assembly: GCF_000503995.2. Classification (NCBI taxonomy): domain Eukaryota; kingdom Metazoa; phylum Arthropoda; class Insecta; order Hymenoptera; family Agaonidae; genus Ceratosolen; species Ceratosolen solmsi. Next base: position 5,374,551 of record NW_011948424.1, on the reverse strand, counting down.
ACCATTGACAACAACGGATAAATCGGACATTGTTTTTGAAGTTAATCAGCTCAACCAATATGTTAAAGATAATCTCCAAGATTCCTGTTATTCTTTCTGCAATTATATAAGGTTTTATTAAGATAGACTTTTTTATCGAACGTTATTGCAATGGAGATATTTGAGATACAAGAATTTAACTGAAATGTAAACAATATGATTTTTTATTTTAAAAAATATGAAAAAAATGATAAAAAAATAAGATTGATCCATCTTGCCATTGATATGACAAAAATTCTACTTTCCAAGCGATATTTCATGCGTAATTAAAATTGCCATTAATCTTAAGTTTGGCACTATTATATTAACTTCAATGATCAATAACTTTAAAGCTAAATAGCAATAAAATGCATTCGATTGCGTAATCTAATAGAATTTTGACGTAGATTAAAAATTCAAAATTAAAATTCATTTGCGCTCATGAATTCAAGCTTATTTCCGAATTTACAAACTTGGCTAATAAATTTCGTAACTTGTCAAATAATGATTAGTTTGAAGATATATATCAATTATATCTTGAATAATATGTTTTTGTTTGTTGTTACTAATGACTGTTAGTTTTAAAAATAATATGTATATTTTGCTTCAAGGTATGTTGTATATTGTTTATTATTGTGATGTATATGTAGATAAATTAATTATTGACATATACTTTAAAATTGACAACACATAAATTTACGAATGGTAATGGGAAATCTTTTTTATTTATAAGTTCATGTTCGTATAAATTATTTGTATCATAATCTGAAAAAGATATTAAAATAGCAAAATTCTTAACCGAGAAAAAAAATATATAATACTTTTATGCCTATACACAAAATAGTCTAAAGTGAATTTAATTTACTTTTCATTCATACATTTTCATTATTTTATCTAACTTTTATGTATGGTTGCATGTATTTACGTTTACACACCAGAAGCTCATTTATACCATTTTAAGAAACAAAATTTAGATTAACTCGATTCGACGCGTAAAATATAATTACAGAATATTGACTTTAATTTATAAATATAGGATATTTAATTGTTTTTGAAACATACTAAATGAAAGCGGAACTATTCATAGTAAATATATTAATAATACTTTATTATAAACTGTATTATTTAGTATATATATATATATATATATATATACTAAACAATTGAATTAACCATACATACATATATACACGTACATGCATATAAATCTTTATTATTTATCTGTCGTTGAAAATAATATAAGAAAATATGTATTTCAAATACTTAAAGCATAATAATTTATCGAAATTCTGATTAATCATTATTGATTTTCAAATGGAATTCATAGAGTAAACAAAATTAATAATAAATCATAATATATTATAGTTTCATTATTAATTAGCTGGAAATAATTAATTGCATTCTTTTTATATTTATAAGCTTTTTAATTACTTTTGACTTTAGATTTTCTGGATAAATGCATTTGAATATATAATAATCAATTATTTCGTAAAAATATATAAATACAATTTTCTATTAAAAAATTTTCAATCTTATTATTTCTGCGTGTATTCGAATTTATTATATTAAGAGTATTTTTTGCACATAGATTGAATTAGAAATGTTTCAACAAATTTTAAAATATCTTTCACAATAAACCCCTAAGTCGCTCGAGTTTCTCCAATTTTCACTGGTTTGTTTATTGAACGCCAGGGCTCTCAATTTTCTGTAACTGAATTGAATTTGATCACGTTTTCTATAAAGTCTTGAAATGCATCTCGTACAAAACAATATCTGCAGCTACTCAATCTTATTTAAAAATAGAGTAGAATATTTTTCTGCACTTTGAAAACATTGAACAAGCATTACTACACCTATAAAATTTTTTAATAAATTTCAAAGAAACTGGCAGTATAGTTGTGTTAGTAAATGGAATTTATAATTTCGTATCTAATTTTTTTCATTAATTTCTGCATATCCGTCAGTCGACTGCAAGCATGATTTTTAAATAGATAAATAGCTAAATATTATAAATAAATTTTAATTTATATCAATTCGTTCACTATACAATATTATACAATATTATTTTGTTTGCTATATACAAGACTTATTTATGATTAAAAGGAGGATATGAATTTCAATCAAAAGGGGAAAGCTTTTTCTATATAAAATATACATCATAAAAATGGACTACAAAGACGAAAATAATAATAAAAGAATTTTTTAATGAAAGTGAAAAAATTTGTACAAAAAACTCATGTGATATTTTAAATAATAAATTAAAACAATTGAGCACCTTTGATGATCGAGAAAATGAAAAATGTCTGGATAGACTTTCAAAAAGTTTGCAAGCGCATTTTTCAAAAAGCTTACATCGACTTAAGCTTTTTCACGTAAAATAGCTGATGGAATAATTGAAAACGTCACTTTATTTATTTAAAAGTATGAATATAAAACGTTAAAATTTCTATCAATATGTAAATTCCCGGTTGGCGGGGGGGGGGGAGGGAGAAATAAAGAAAAAAAGAAAAAAGACTAAGAGAAGGAAAAGAAGCATTCTTTATTCTGGGAAAATTCTAAATAACAAAATACAGGTAAATTATAAACAATGCAGTGCATAAAGTCTCTATCGCAATACTAGGGCCTACAGGGTTTATTTTATTTAATTTATTATTTTTTTTCATTATTTTCTCTTCTTTTTCTTTTTTTTTATTGATTACGCATAAATATAAGCACTCGTCGCTCGACAATGACCGTGTCCATCGAGCAGAGACGGTGCCCATTCTATTCTACTGCTTAAACCATTGCAGCCTCTTTATTGAGAAGATAAGACGGTGTGCGAGGCGAGCCTCGAGCAGGGAATCGACGCCTTAGCGCAGCCGTGCAATTATCGGCCAAATACGAGCCTCCGGGTGTTGGAGTTTGTGCACTGGCATTTGCGTTTGTGTATGTTTTAGAGGCGCAAGGAGCGCGGGAGGATCGCCGTCGAGAGCGTCCACGTCGTGGAGACGGCCACACTGGGGGGCAGCGCCACGGAGGTGGCCGGCAGCGACTCGAGCGGTGGCGGTGGCGGCGGTGGTGGCGGTGGCGCACCCCCGGGTCTGCCCTTCCAGGTCGGTTATCGCGAGGCCGGACAGGAGTACACCCTCTACCTCGTGGCAGCGCGGGAGCAAGACAGAGCCGAGTGGATACGAGCCATACGAGCGGGTAACGTTGCACTCACACTTCTTACTAGCAATTTTTCATAGCCCGCTACCCCGAGCTTTTGATGTCCCTTCCTGCTGTGAATTTTATTATCTTACGCGCTGGCACACTGCTATGGGTGGGTGGATGGACGTGGAAGGGCAGACTCGGGCGGAAAAATGAAAAGTTTTAATGACTCGTACTGTTTCCTTTGCAAACTCTTTCGACAACTCCGTATTTAAAGAGGTTATTCTTAAAACTTGTACTATTATTTTATGTTTCAATTACTGGAGCTCTTAAAGGTTATGCTCTTGTAGATTTTATGCGAAATTTTAATTTAAAGTACAGTTATTCGCGACATTTTGTGAACAAATACGTAGTAGTTTCTCCAATTTTTGCGGATTACATTGAAAAAAAAAAAACAAACATTTATTTTATCATTGTCTTAATTGAATGAAAAATCAATTCCCATCTATATATGGGATAACTAGATGCTCGTCATTATTATTCGAGAATTTGTAAAAAGAAAAAAGAAATTATGTACAAATAATGACGGCTAATGCGAAACTTTCTCTTATTTGTATTTATAGATTTTTTTTTTATAATAATAATTATTATTTCACGTTCTTAAAGGATCTTTCGAATCACAGTTGAATAAATTTATTAAGACTGTATATTGCGAAAGTATCATCCCGAATATTTTGTTATACATATTTTTTTTTTATATTTTACATTGTACTATTGTAAGCTAGAATGATATCAATTAATTGATCTTATAATGACAGCAAATTTGAGAATTTTATTATTAAATATGATTCGTTACCACTTTTATCCTTATCTAGGATACAGATTATTGCATTTTTAACATAAATTACGACGTGTCCCTGATAATTAAACGATGAAATATATATTTATATGTAACCCGCAACGACGTAGTTACACATAATATTATAAAATATACATAATTATAAAATGCACGACCCTATTTAATGAAAATGTTAAATTACCGTTTTTATTTCAAGTGCCATTTAAAAAATATTTTCTAATATTGAATTATTTAATTTATTAAAATATATTGAAAACGGTCATTAAAAGTTTTAGCCAAGAACAGCAAATATTTAATTGATACACATTTCAATATAATCAATATATAATAATCATATGAATATAATATTTTTTTTATTTTTAAGTAAAAATTTATAATAATTTATTTCTGATTCTTTATGATTTGCCAATAAGAATGCATTTTTCGTGGAAAAATAAAAACTTTACTAACATTAAATTTCACGAATTTCAACAATCATTTTCTATCTAAATGAATACTTTCATTCGCATTACGTATTTGTTTAAATATAAACATCGTAAATTGGCAATGACACTAGTTGATGCAAAAGGTGAATTACAATTTAATTACAATTTCTCTAACAGTCTATGCGTATTATAAATATTCGTGCATAATATTCGTGTTTGCGATTGTCTGAGTTATGATCTTAGTTACGAGCGTAGAGATGCTGCATTAAAAATATTATAGATGAGATAAATGTTGTATTTTCTATTCTCCGCGACTATTTCGTATGAATGCGGTAAGAATGTTTCCAGTTTTACACATAGAGTGCCAGATTATAAATTGTAGTGCTGCAAATGCGAGTACACAGCGTGTTAAATTTTTGGTGCTAAACCGAGTTCGACACTACTGGAGATCACCGAACTTGCCATCGCTTCTGGAAAATTATTTATTAACCATTTCAGTTATTTCGATGTTATAATGTATATGCATGCAAACTTTTTCCCTCGTAAAATTCAAAACCACAAAAGTTCTTCAGTGTCTAAGTTAACTTAATTAACTTCGTAAAATGATGATATTGCAAAGCACTGAAAGCTACATTATGATCAAAACTTTTAACGATGTAAGTGTGAAAGTATATTGTCGAAAACTATTATTTGAAAAATCAGTAAACACGATTATAATTATCCTTTGGAAAATTAATGCATTCAATTGTAATGCTATGATACTTCTAATGGAGTAATAAAATGTCAATGTTGATCTAACTAACATGGATGGACTCTAAGAAAAATTTTTATTAAATTATATTTTATAAAGCGAGTGTGGATTATTGTTGCGATTAGCCTTATGATTATAATACGTATTTTCATTTTTCCGATATAATGAGGACGCGGAAAGCAGTAAATTTGTGCGTAATCACTTCAGAATAAAGATACTACAGTCATTAGATAAAAGATTAGAATTTTTGTCTAATATAATGTACAAAATCATAAACTGATTTAATAATTACCATTTTTAATAATTCTCGTAAATTTATGTTTGAATCATCTCATTTAATATTATAGTCTAATAGATTCTATTCTAATTTTGAAAAATACATAATTTATAATGTAAATTTTTGTACAATTGACAATAAAGTTATTTCAATTTAAAAATATATATTTTATTATCAATAATTGTAGTAAAACAACAATCTATTTTTGTATTATATTATAAATATAAATTTTATCTCTGATGTACCGTCTGCAGAGATAAGCTTAGGAAGAGACAGTAACGCGCAACTTATGCATTCTTATTACAGTACTTTAAAATTGTCACGTAAATTCAAAGTGAACAACTAAATTGCATTGGTTAAAGTAATGTATGTATGCTGAAACTATCATAAATATAAATTCATTTACGCAGCGTTCAAACCGCTCGCGTTAAAATTATTGTAGCATTATTTTTTGTATATATTTTTCTTGTGTGGCTATTATCCTTAAATTATGGAAAGAAATTATTAATTCAATTTTTCATATAATTCAATAAAATGAATGGATTGAATTTTTTTTATAATAAATTCATTATAATAATTTATTTTATTTGGGTATTTTATTACTACACTAGCAGTTAAAAATCTTTTATGCCTTGAAATGATTAATAAATTTTATCTGGATCTATATAAAATATTAAATACTTCAAAACGTTATTAACAATTTTTATCACTTTGCAGCAATTGTTTCAATAATTTTTAAATATGGATAATATTTTTAGCGTGAATTCAAAATTTGTTTTATCGTACAAAATATTACGTTAAAATAATTAGTATAATCGAATATTTTGTTAGTAACAAACTCTCTTCTATCGAAAAGAATCTTATGAACAAAAAGATTAATAAATAAAATAAGATCAGCTCGGTAATCTGCTTAGGAATAATACTATATTATCGGGGAAAACAATATTTATATAAATAAGGAGAATAAAATTGGTTTAATATGCTATAACTTAAATATTCATAAATTTTTTGCTATATTTCTTATGTATAATGAAATGATTTGTTAATATATGATTTTAAAAAATAATGATAAAATTAATTTTAAATAACAAGGAGTTATGAATCTAATTAAAAAAAAAGTAATTAAAATAAATTTAATCAAAAAGTATGTTAGAGCGTCATATTAATTATAAATAGCAATATCATTATAAAGTATAAAAAAATATCTAAACTTTAAATGAATTATTTAAGTATCCTTTAATGATAAAATAAATTAAATAAATTAAAAATTATTTCCCACGATTAATAATTTTAAACAATTAACCATATATTTAATAACAACAGAATTAATTGCATTATTTACAATAAAATAGCATTAAATTTCGAATATGTAAACTATTATCTGGATAATAGAAGAAACAATTGAGTCCTTAATATAGTTATCAAATTATCAATTAGTTTGATTATATAACAATATTATGTATATATATATATTAATATATGCAAAGCAATTATAATTAGAAATTCATGAATTTTATTAAAAATAAGAGCAAAAATACGTTTGGATTAACAGGTAAAAGTATTTCATTATATGATTATTGACACATGAAAATTATCTTATAAATACTGGCATCAACAGATATTTACCAGGTGTTGGAGTATTGATAAATTTACATGACAAAATATCATCGAAAGCTAATATAAAATAAAAATAAAAATAACTAAACCATGTATATAGAGCAGATATATGTGTTCGTATTGCTACAAACTAATAAAATATTTATTATTGTATACTATGGAAATTATAAATTATAAACAAAACAAACCAACAAACTCTACTGTGTATTTCATTTTAAAATATTTCTGAACATTTAAAAATAATTATTCAAATATATATGATATAATTAAATAATTATAAATTATGTTCTTATATAGTTACAAAAATCTCTAGAAAGCTAGGATTAATATATCGAAATATTAAAATTGCAAATAAAAAAAATTGCAAATTTATAATCTTTAATACAATGAAAATAACGACAAGATAAGAAATTATCAAAATTTGTATGTAATAATTTATTGTATAAATTATAATTAAAATAAATAGAGTCATGTTCTTGAATTCGATGTTTCAATTGTTGAAAATCGCTTAAATAACAAACAAGCAAACGCAGCAATATTTACCAGTATAATAATGGCTTCCATCCCAACAATAGCGACAATAGTATTAAAATTAATTATTATAATAAACGTAATTCAATATTATTTAATTAAAATCAAGGTTTAATGTATAATGTATTCTTATTTGTAAATGAAATCAATAAATTATTTTATAAAATAACTGAAACCTAATTTTAAATGTGCCTTTATAATCAGACTGATATGTCAGTTTTTCAAGATAACAAGCCGATATTTTGTAAAAAATTCATTCGGAAACGTCTTCTTTATGTATTATCTATAAACTTCGTGGTGTTATTTGTTGCTTATTAACTTACATCTTACATTTCAATTAATCTGATTATTGGAATATTATTCTAATATTTGTTATAGTTATATAAATGTTGTTTTAATTATAAATTCATATAAGTTGAATATATAATTTAAAAAATACACATAAACTTGTCGTGTTTGTGTTAAATTGAAAATTCCGTTAAAAATATTATATTTAAAAAAATACGCATAATGCAATTATTATTGTTTTAAACAAAAATTATTTTGAATCATTCAGAATGATAAATGACCTAAACAAATTTTAATGAATTCAATTGTCAAAAAATGACAATTTCACAATTTCACAATTAAATTAGATATATACATACGTATGTCCATTATTTAGCGAGGAAAATTCATTATCAACAATTGACATTATTTTTTAAATTTCAACTATGGAAAAGTATTAATTTGTTTAATTATATTTTATATTAAAATGTTTATTGTAATTTTAATATACCATTCGATATGTTTATTATCTATGTCTGGCAGCATCGAAGCTCCTATTTAATTTCCTACAATTAAACATTAAAAAAATATTTTAGTTAATTAGAAAGGTATTATTTTTGTGTGTGTGTTTTTTTTTATTGTTTTCAATAAGATACCAGAATAGAGAACTTGAGCGTATAATAATTATATTTAAACAATCTATTGATAATTGATTTTTTAGATTATGCTATACAGAATGAAAACTATCTTAAGCTTAAATAATTATTTAACTGAATTTTAATAAATTATAGTGAAAATCGTTGCCTTATCTCCCTTTATTTGCCTGAAAATTTGTACCTGTGTATACGCAATCGTTAATTTTGTTGATTTTAAGCACTTGTTTCCCGGAAAATTACACCCTTAGCAATCGATCGATTGGACGAAAGTTTATACTATTTTGCACTTCATTTAATCGCAATAAATATTAACATTGTGAAGAAAATAGAGTAATTTTTGATAATTAGTTGTGAATTTTCTAGCTTATAAATTGAGCAAAGAGTAAAAATAAAAACTGTCATAAATTTATAATTCAAAGATTGTCAATTAACTTTGAATGTGTACTGCGTAATTATGTTATTGAGATGTCGTTTATGAATCATACGTGAAATTATATTATAAAATTATTAAATTATTCTAGTAAAGAGGAGACTAAAAAAAATTAATTCGCGCAATAATCAAACTTTACAATTTGCTTTAGCAACTTTTGAAATTAACATAGTGCTCAGTTGTATCACTATTTCTTCCTTGTATTTTAAAAGTTGTTTTAAAAGATTTAAACTTGATGTCAATAAATCATCCTGAAGAGAATTTCTAAGCGATTTGTTTGGCTTTAGTGTACCGTATACAAGGCGTAGTATATATATATATATATATACCGTCGGCGGCTTGACGGAGACGGACGCCATGACTCTTACCTTTGTCTTTCTTGTCTTTCTTGTCTTTCATCTTAAGAAACACCTTTCGTATAATTCTCGACAAAAGTTCATAGCCTTATTGAAACGAAGTAACATCCTTCAACAATGTATAGCACAACTGCCCGCAATAAACATTGTAATATAAAATTTATCAATATGTGTTAACAAAGTTTTTCATTACTAAGGCTACATCCAAAGATCATTATTACAAATGATCAATGATATCTCTCTACTTTACAAATACTAACCAATATAAAAACGGTACTCCAGACACATGGCCAAAAGTAACCTGGCAAACGACGACTCCATGCGAACGCGTAAATTTACGTACAGGCAAGTACGTAAATTCGAGATTAGCGCTTAGTTAGTGCGTCTCCATCGATTTATCAATCTAAAGGGGAAACGTGATGATCGGGCGGTGCGCACTTGAGGGCTTCGCAAAATCAAGCGGGAAGTACTTGGGTGCGCCGATAATTCCACGATGAGCTTGCGGACGGAACTGCAGTGGTGCATGATATCGAATCAATATGATGGAAAAATCGATACTCTTGGCGCTTGCCATTCAATGGATTTGCCTCGGCTCGTTGCCCACGTACGGATGTATTAAAACGTGCGGCCCACACATTTAAGTGAACAGCCGACTGAGAAGGAGAAGTCATATGAGTGGATCGCTAATTGCCTCAAATTTGATATTTGGCCGTTTTCCGTCTTATATTTTCCGCACTTTTAGTTTATTCTCGACCTTTCGGACAATCCACCGCGGAACATAAACGCGCCAATTTAAGGCAATTTTTCACTTTTAAGGCCCCGTCGACGAACTACATTATACCCATAAATAATTGTCTTTACATTTTCTTATGTTCACGACTCTCTTAGTTACTTTCTTATTTATTCGTATTTTCATCTGTCTCTCTTGTCACAGAGTTTGTACAATGGTTACGATTAATGATGAAATCAATGAGATTCCTTAAAAGTATTATCTTCTATATTATCCGTTATATTATAAGTTATATTATCTCGTTTTATACCAACGGTAGCTTTCATCAAGACATTAATTATACAATGTTTCTTATCTTTCATCTTCATACTCTTGGCTAATAAACTAATTTCGTTCAGAATAAATTTTGTTAGAATAAATGAATTTTGAACGCGTGTATTGCCTAGGCAACTATAGTTAAGTTAATAATAGTAGATATTTAGGTATATGTGTCTATGAAATAAAATAATTTATATTATTATATAAATTCTTATAGAATGTATCATTCTAATATAATTTTATATGAAATAATTGATAGAAGTAGATAGTAAAGAAGACGGTATAGAAGAGGAAAAAGATTTATTTCATTAGCAGACATAATACCCAACATATGACTAACAGCGAGTCGTTACGCATGGAAATTAAAAGCGAAATATTAATATAAAGACATTGCCCATATTAGTACATAAGCGTGTTCCTAAATTTTGAAAATTGTATAGACTTGAGCTTTGAAATTAGAACTTGAGCTAATAAATATGACACTATATTCACGAATGCCATGAAAATAATTAAACATTATTTAAACACTCGTTATTTGCTCGAATGAATCAGATTTTCTTACGCTGTTGATCCAAACAATTTTAATGCCTCGATAGTACCAAAGTTCTTTTTTTTTCATTTATCAAATAAGACATTGACAAGCGTTGTTGAAGCGTTTTGTGAAAAAAAAAAAATCTTTATGAATCATAGTCATATTCATAAAATTTGTTTATTCGTGTTCTTATTTCAAATTTCGCAATACTTAAGTTAGCAAACTACTTAAGTTACAAAATTGTTAGTCGGTGTATATTTAGTCAGACAATAAATATTTTATCAAATAAAAGAACCAGCCATGAGCTTGATTTTATGGTTTTGGAGAGGGTCCTTCAAAACTTTATGAAAATTCAAAATTAAAAGCGCTTCGTATTCTTTTCCTTTATTTGCTTTACAAATTTTAATAATATTTAATGATATTTGAGCAATATTATTACAACATTAATCAGTAACAGTCCTTTTTTCTTTTATTTTTTATTCATTTATTAGAGGTTACAAGTGAATAAATACAATTATAGTAATAAAATCTATATATATATATATATATAGAAAACAAAAACAAAAAACAAAAACAAAAAACCAGAAAATTATAATACGCGAGAATTAATTCTTATAAGGATTCTTGAAAATTCATAACAGTTAGACCTTTATAAAGGCTCGTGTGAAGACAGAAACGCTTCAATAATCAAAAGTGACAACGACATTGTAAAAACGATCAATCCGTAAATTTAACGAATTATTGCAAAGTCTAGTGCTTATCAATGTGTTTGGAGTGCCTTATGCTAGTGTACATGAAATGATCCTTAGATAAAAGATAAGAGTATTTATACTATCAATTTGGCAGTAGTCGGTGAGGAAAATTGTACGAATGCGGGATGCGCAGCTCAATTGTTGGGGTAAGTTCTGAACACACAGGCGTACTCGATTGAGACTTTGTGGGCGCCGACGTGAGCTTGGGCCCAGCGAGCAAAAAACTCGAAAAGATGAATGTATAGGAGCCGAAGGAGGCCACGCGCGCACAAAGAGACGCGGCCCTTTCAATTGCATTACCGCACATATCATGAACCCGGGCGCATGTGAACGCCATTTCAAAGTGGCGCGTTTGAGGTCGGAGACGAGGATCGGAGTTCTTTCTCTCTCTCTCTCTCTCTCTCTCTCTCTCTCTCTCTGTTTCACCTACTGAATAAGCGCTCCTCGTTCTCACGTCCAACTTTGCGCGTCCTACGTGCTTTTTCGTGGCGGGTGGCAGTGGTGGTTGAGACGGGGTTGGAGGAGAGATCGTCAAGTACACCAATATAAATGGGCAGAAGGAGGAAGGAGAAATACGAGGTGGAAGCGCACTCCAACTTTATAAAAAGCAAACTCCCATCGTCGTTCACGCGGTGCCCTCGCTCCTTCGCTCCCTCATTACAGTAGCTTTTTCGAGTGTTGCATTCAAGGTAAAAAATTAGTCTTCGCTTCTTGGATTTATACTACTAACGTATTACTCTGACTTGTGACTCGTGGCTCGTCGCTCGTGGCTCGTGGCTCGTGGCTCTGTTAATCAATGAACTCTTCGGAAACATTATTACGACTTGTGTTGATAGTCGATCTTTCATTTTTACTGTTTTGTTTGATAACATTTGTAATAATGAATTGTATGGTTATAAAAACATCATGATTTCCAATTCTGAATGTTTCTACATATGCAAATACAGAGAGAGAGAGAGAGAGAAAGAGAGAGAGAGAGAGAGAGAGAGAGAGAGAGATTTATGTCTAAAGTTACTATTAATTTATTAGAAATTCGGCATATTTTTTACCCATAATATTTAGGTTCAATATTCCTCGAGTAGTTATACTTCTTTTTTTACATCCAATTCATTTACACTTGAATACTTATGCTGTAATATTCCCTCTTTCCATCCATCCCACGCTCATTCCCTCCGTTTTTTCTTCCCATAACAATCGCGAAAGTTGTAGTATTAGACAAGTTCTTTTGATAATTATTTAATTTACTATGTTCATCAATTCTTTTATCTTTACATTTATAAATATTGATTAGAACATCTGATTTTCAAAATGTAAGAATTTATTATAATAATTTGATGTCATTTAAAGTATTCGTTTTTAATCTTAAAACAGAAGAGCTACGCGTGCTTATTGCCTAACATTACAATCTTGAAATAAAAAGGACAACGAAGAAGAAGGGAGAGGAAGTGGAAAGGTAGGCGAGGTGCGAGGGACCGAATGTGGTACCGAAAAGGCGTGTAGAGAGGGATGAAGTGAACTTTACGCTCGCAATTCCCGTTATGGATCCTATTATTCAGAGACGCGAGACACGATGGACTTGGCTACACTCTGAGTGAGTGAGACTCGTCGCTTCATGGCACCTTTCCGAGACCATTGTACAGTGTAAATCGTGTTTTATAAGTAATGTTGGTAGGGCTTTAACGGCGTGTATTTGTATATTGTCAAGTCGATATACTTTGTGCGTATACTTTGTATTTTCTTAATAGTGTAGAAAATTTGGATTCTTTTCTTATTTTTGTATTTATTATTATTTATGGCATTAAAAATTCTGCCGCAAATATCTTACATCATTCTTTTCCAAATAATGTCACATTTTAATGGCCATCTTTCAAGCATTTGAATTATTTTGGTATCCTCGACGTCGATGTGTGTCAGCACCTAAGAAGTTTATTACGGTAATTTGCATAAATTTAATAATAAAGCTAATCCTATTGTAACAATAATCTTATAATAATTATGAATAATTGTGCAAATACAATGTATGATAGATATGATGAAAGCAATTTTGTGATAATATATCTATATTAGGGTAATTATTATGAGCAAACACAAGAATTTTCTATTACAAACTTCAGTATGCTCTGTTCACTATTATATCTTTCTAGTGCAGTTGTAATATATTATGCAATTTTCTTTATTTTACTAATACCATAATACTAAACTATCTCATAAAAAATAATCTACATATTTAGATGTGTTATAGGAATAGTTAAAAGAGTTATTCCCAAGAAGTTTTGAAAGCCTATTTAAATTTATCGATCAGCACTTTTATACAAAAGGGCCTTCTAGAAGGCAACTGAAGAATTTACAAACTTTTTTATTAAGAACTGGTACATTGAAAATTCAATGTTTCAAAATTATCAAAAATACTGACCAAACGTATACAACTAAATTCAATGTTATAACAAAATGTTTTCTTACTAATAAATTTTCAATTTTACAAAAAAATAATTCCATACTAATAAATTTTAATTACAACTTTCTTTTTAAGTTTATGAAGCAATCTATTTTAATTTAAAATTCTCATTTGTAAAATGTAATATTCTTCATGAATATACAAATAAGTGACGTTTTGTATGGTAAAGAAATCGTTTATGCAAAATTAATTATTAAAAATATACCAATGTAAATAATAATACATTTTTCATGTTATTCTTACTCTTACTTGACTCGTTTACTCAACCTAATACTAACAATAATTTTAATATCAACGATAATATTATATAGTAAGTTCTTTTTCATTTTTCAATAAATATTCTTTATAAACATTTTGTCATTATTACCTGCTAAACGTGCATAATATAAGTAGATAAGCAATATCGTAGCACTACGATACATACATTTAAAAATTCATGAAATAAATCTGGAAATCAATTTTAAACTATAATAGGTAAGTAAATATTCATTTAATATTACATTCACAAGTCAAACGATGGCATTTTGTATTCGAATATTAAATGATCATTCGAAAATGATATTTACAGTACTCTTTACTATCATCATAAATCATATATTTGTAGATCTAATTTAATTGCATTAAATTATTTGTTTTTTATTCTTTTCTTTTTCATAAATTATGATGAATAATAACTCAGATACTTTGAGTATCTATGTTTTTGTAATTTTAATCTCACATACTTTGCAATGACGATTCCGTATTTTATTGCCTTGTATCATCATTGTCACGATCGCTTACGTATGCACAGTACTTATGCAGTTTTAATCGAATAGAATAATTTTTGCAATCGTTGTAATAATGAAAAGTAGTAGGTCAAAATAAAATATTTAAAATTATAAAATAAAATTATGAAAACGTTTAGATCCGTTAATAATCTATTATTCACGTGAGTGTGAAATTTAAATCGTTTGAATGTATTTTTAACATTATAGATTTATAAAACGATCTTCGTAATAAATTCGTAATATAAATAAAATATCGTTGAGTCCAATGTCAAATGAATATAATAATAGGCTCTATCGTTTTTCAACTACATCTTATCTTGGCAACTTAAAGTACGGGAATCCTTCCTCTATTTCTTTCAAGATAGTTTATACTAACTCACTTTTGCCTGAAACTAATGTATCTTTAGAAAATCTTTCTTCAAAATCGCATATCGACTGAAAAATCCGTCTTTGAAATTTCCACCATCTCTTCAACTCGGCTAAATCGTATTAAGGAACTTTGGTGAAAGACAACATTTAACTTTAAAATGAAAAAAAAAAAAAAAAAAAAGAGAGACTAAAGAGAAAGAAAAAAAAAGCAAAAGAAAAATCAGACGTAAATCTGAAACAAATTACTCGACCATAGAATCTTCGGCTCGATTAAAAATCAATGATCCATAATGCATAAGTTTCATTTAGTTGGGCAATGACCGTAGGGTCATTATGATCTTTAGTTCATCATCAGTTGAAGTTAATTCAATACCATTCTGCGGTGGATTGAAATTTACTTATAACGAGTGAACTGGACGCAATAAGCGAGGGACCGCGCGTCAATGCATATTTTCAAACCAATATTTCAAATATTTTCACATAAACTATTAAAGTAGGGATAAGAAAGTTACCGAAATTATGAGATATTATAACGTGCCATTAAAACGTGCCGTAAAAATGGGATCAAGAGTTATACAAAACAGTTTTCTATTTCAATATGCAGATTAAATGTATTTTATTTTTCATTAGATACATTAACATCCTTTTATTAACAGCTTTTACTATTTACATTAACAACTTTTATAGACACGATAGGATAAAATTTTCATGCATTCTCGTGTATTAAGGTCTTTGTCAGCGGGAAACGGAAGGGGGAGATATTACATAAAAATAATTGTTTCGTTCTACCATTAATATTCCATACATCTTACAATAAAAGTTCTTTATCATCAACACTTGCGTATATATAGTTGTGAAGTTCCTTACTAAATCGTCAATAAAATGTCATTTTATAGTCGTTTCGTAAGGAGAAATAAAAGTAGACAGGTAGTTACGCGCCACTGCCAACTATACATAATTGCGAGAATAAAGTCTGACATAAGGATGCTCTAATGTGCAACAAAAAGGAAATGATCCCCTTGATCCCCTCGATTAACAATGAAATGAAAATCGTGAAAATCGTTGGCGCGATCTACGTGCGCTCCAAGTCCATTCCGTCTCCTCGAAGCGTCCGCGCACAATTCTTCCCGCATTCGCTCCCACAAAAGCCTTCGTCCAGCTTAAAGGAAAGTCCAGGAGGATAAAATTTTGCTTGCCCGACAGTGTGCAGCGAAAATCCTGGTCTCAGCGGTCGTTACCACGCGGGCTTCTGGAGCGGTAAACGCTGGTCCTGCTGTCGCATGTCGACGCGCTCCGCCGAGGGCTGCGACACCTGCAGCCCCTGGTCGACATCGTCAAAGCCGTCGGTCGGGCTCGGAGCACCCAGCATAACCTCAGCCAACAGCGCCGAGCGCCAGCAGCACTCGTCGAGCTCCGTCGGGGGCGCCACGACCACGACCACCTGCATCGAGACCAACAACAATCCGACACTCCAATCGCAAACGCGCTCCAATAACGGTAAGTCAGCGGCTCAACTTCGCCCATTTATTCGCACTTTTATTTCCATTAGTGTAACGTTTGACGTTGATGGTAAAGGAGGGAGCGTCACCTCCGGATCTTAACGCGCGCTCTTGATGGATTAGAACAAGTGCCGCGTTAAATGTGGCCAGTTACGCCATGTCGGCCATTAATATCCACTGTGTTATGCATCGGATGTGCAGGCGCTGCATGCCATTTACAAGTGGCTTAAGCCTGAGTGAGCCTTGACGAGGAGTAATATAATATACTGCGGATCCGGTTAACGATTAAGCCGGCATTCGTTTATTCCTGTTGTTCCTTAGCCATTATGCCCTATTACGCGTTGAGTTATCTACTGGGCGGGACTTATTTATTCGGATAATTATTTCGGAAATTTCACTTATCTATTTATGCAAAGTATCCAGGTTACATAAAGCCTATCGCCGTGACTTCACCGCCGTGATTTCACGATTCTTAATTGTAATACACTTTATATGCATAGCGTATCTAATATCCGAATTGAAAATTCGCGTCGTTTGTCTTGATAACGGATATTACCATACCAGTAGCTGCTACGTATACTAATACAATGCAAACAAAAAATCTCGGCGCAAATCCATCACTCGTTTATTCACGTTCACATAATGTTTTTTCACTTTTCAAGCACTTGTTGTGTACTTCTGCATTTGACATTATTATTGAAGGATGATGATTTAGTTTCAATTACTCGAGGAAAAAAGTCTGCGCTGTCCATTAGAGACCAGACGATTCGGACTCGATATATAATGGACGCGAATGATATATGGTAGGCTGTCGGTTAGGTGTAGCAATTAGAAATCACAGTTCGCCACTGATCTAACGTAGATCCACTATTATATTGGCGCATAAATGTACAGAAATGATTTGTTCACGAGAATCTCGAAAATAAGTTATTGAATTTTTTTTCTTTCTTTTCGTCTTACTATTTATGTGTTTGGTTGTTTGTTTGTTTGTTTGTTTGTTTTTTTTTTTTTTTTTAATTCAATTTTAATACATATAATTAATATATGATGAAGCAGCAAGTATAATTCCATTCAGTTATAAAAAAAAAAAAAAAAAAAATGAAAACAATCCAATTATTGCTTAATGCCAATAATCATTTGTATATTAAATACTGGTTTACAGTAATTTAATTTAGTTATTAAGTAATATAGAAACCCAAGAATACATTAATACATAATTTCATTATTAAGTTGAAGTAAACTGTTTAGAGAGCATTCAGTGCTTTGGAGGTAATTTTTCATTATTTTAGCATGTTTAATTAATCTTGGAAGATGCTTATTAAAATATTTCGTAAATGCGTTAATAAGAATTTTTTAAAAGGGTAATGTGTGATAATTTGTTTCATCGTTTATTATATACACGTTTGTTTAAAGTTGGCCGATAGAAAAATTGAAAATTTGGTTTGTCGGCAAATATGAGTTTATTGATTATTAAAAAATTTCGTTCGCGTGAAACCAATTTTTTTATTTTTAATCTTATAACTTTTCCATAATAATGCATAGCTTTAAAATTACTAAGCCAACTCAACAGAATCTTAAGGCACACTATATTAAAACTTTTCAAGTTTTTCAATTATTTTAATGTTTGGAAAATTAACTTATCGTGTTATTCGAATAATAAAACACTGTAATTCGTAAGTTGATGCGCGTACTTGTTCTTTCAATTATTATTATAAACTGCAATTAATTAAAATAAACGCAACATTAGAGGACCTCTGCATTAAGCAGCGACATTTCGTGAAGCAACATCTGATTTTTATAATTTGTTGCCAAAATATATAAACTAATAAGAATATATAAGATATTAAAAGGTAGTATATTTACTTTAAATTTAATATTATATACTTTATATTAAATTATATTTTTCGTAATTTATATAAGCTTGTGCTATCATAGTACGTCTTTTATCATTTTCAACGTTATAATTCAGTAACGATTGCTTAACAACAGAATATGATTAAAAAGAGTTTTTAAGTTTGTATTTAATGAAAACGTACTTGTTACTTTGAAGTAGGACTTAAAGTTTTCAAAAACCAATTTATCTCATAAATATTGAGAGATTTGAATTTAAAATATTTTTCATTTCATCGGTAATTAGCTTATTATGGACAATTACTATTGGTATTATTAATTAATTATGTAACGAAATTTTATCCGTGGTATTTCGTGTAAAAGACTTGGGACATAAATGTATTATAACAAGTTTAAACTCAAGGTTTTGTAAGCGAAGTGAAGGCATATTAAAAAAAAAAAATTTATAGATATATCAAATTAACTATCACAATTGCAATCGTTTTAGAATGCCAATTAAAATTCTTATTAAAAAAATCTCTTTTACATTTCATACTAGTTTTATCCAATATGAGTAAGTGTATCTTGATATAAAACACATGCTTGTTAAAATAAAGAAGATAATTTTTAATTTCTATTCATAGGAATACATAAAAATGGTAAATTAAAATAAGTATCAAAGAGATTTGGTGTTTAATTAATTTTATTGAATTATAAAATTGCGCGCTTGCGTGCTTGTGTGTGCCTGCTCGCGTGTGTGTTAAATTAAAAGTTTTTAATAAGCATGTTTCTTGTATATATGTAACTCCTACAATACTCAGCTCATATTATTATTTTATTATAAGTTTTCCATACTATTTAATGCTTCATATAAAATTCCTATTTGACTCCGGATGTGGATATTTTCAAAAATTTTAGTTAATATTAAAGACAATTATTTTACTCTAATCATTCTCACGTTATAAATTACATGATTATAAATTTATTTATTCGAACGTCACTGTTATTATACAAATTTTTAATACATTAAAGTAGTGTTGGGCTCGTTTGGAGAATGGTGAAATTAATTTTTATGAAGAAATGAATAAGTATATATATATATATATATGTATAATAATAAATATTAATTGATAAAAGCGCAGAGTTCGTTCGTTGTATTGGCTTCACATCATTAGAATTGGGAACACGCATTTTACCGTTTGGATACTAATACCTTTTACACATATAACTTCATCACATATTTCTTGGGTGTTGTTGGTTGGTGCTTTACGGTGCCAATACTTTCAAACTAGATAATGTAATATTAAACATTAGTTGTTTCAAATGTTTACATTAGTTTACGGCAATTTTTATATTAGTAAAAAATTAATTTCTATTTTTGAATTTGGAATTGCATAATTCTTGCTCTAAGTTTAGTATTATCAAATCACAATATATTATTACACCTATTTAACTTACTTAAATGTAGCATATAATTAAAGATTATGCAATTAACATTATATTTTTTGAAACTGATTTTCATATTAATTCTTATGATATAGAAACTTTTTATATTCTTTAAGTGAACTTTGATCGTGTTATTCAGTAACGGTAAATAAAGACGTCATAATGAATAGTCACATTTAAAAAGCATATAGCCTGAAACGGAGAGAATTCAAAGTGTATTTTTTCAGTTGTAAAAACATACGAATTTGGAACTATGTATTTAAAAAACTAATTTGAACGTGAATTTGATTAAAGTAACGTTTACTATGAATCATTGTTTAAATTGTGAGAAAGTACAGTTTTAAAAAGATTTTGAACAAGTTTTTTTTTTTTTGTCTGCACTTCGGTACAAAGTATATTTCATTATATTTATTGTATAATTCTGATAAATTTTCATGAAATAATGGTACATAAAGTTTTGCTTCTTCTGTTAAAAAAATAAAAGAAAAGAGAAAAAAAAGAAATGAAAAATAAAAAAAAAATAAAAAAGTGATTTAATTATATAGAGTTAAAAGATTCATTGTGCAAGTGGACCAGTTTTGATATTAAAAATCAAGCACGTTTTATTGCACGGAGAAACAAGTTTTCTCGGTACACTTAATTACACAAAGAAAAAGGTGTGTTTGAATGTTATGCTCATTAAGAAAAAGAGTGGAATGAGAAAAAAGAGCAAATAATATAAAACAAATCCGAAAGAGAGAGAGAGAGAGAGAGAGAGAGAGAGAGAGAGAGAGAGGAAAACAGGCGCCAAATTGAGGGAGAAAGGCTTGAGCGACTAGCCGAAAATGAAAAGAGTGCGACGCATGGTACGTAGTAGGTTGGTTGATAGGGGAGGGGGGTTGAGAGAGAGAGAGAGAGAGAGAGAGAGAGAGAGAGAGAGAGAGAGAGAGCCGCCGGTGAAACTCGCAAGGGGCCCTGGCGACTTAGAGCTCACGGGCCTCGGCACACTTGCTTGGCCACTACGGCCCCGTCACCGTATTTTCCTTCTTCTCGACTCTCGCTCCGTCGGTTCACTGTCGAAAGAGTTTTTCTCCCATCGTGAGCTCAACCAACTCCGAGGTGCTAAAGGGGAAGATGTCGAAGTAAAAGTCGCGCTCTGTGTCGTCGCGCCTGTGCTTGTGTCTCTTTTGAAGTGTCGAGGATAAGGAAGCTGGACAAAGACTGTCGCGATACGGTTAAGAGATGAGTTCGCTCCTGGCCTCGTCCGTTAAATGGACCCTGGGGATGAAGGAACGACTGCCGGATACGCGAGATATGAAACTCTTTGGATGTCGATGGTCCTTTAGGAGTTTTCCCCTCAATCTGCCAACAGGTACGAATAGTCCCCATATGCGTGTATTTGCTTGTGCTGATTATAAGTTGACTTTATCCTAAGAGTTAACGCGAAGAGAGAGAGAGAGAGAGAGAGAGAGAGAGAGAGAGAGAAATGCGCGTCGTTGATTGACTGGGGGAGAGATTAAAAGTCGACTAAAGTCGAGTCATTATTTAAAAGAGGATCTTTTCCGATTGCAGTTGCGCTCCCATTATTTGGATGTTATCTTCGTTAGTTTCGTTGCGAATTTGCCGTGTTCCCCTATTTCTCCTGTGGTTCTGTAATACATCACGAATTAGTATATCTGCGCATAACGAGCAATATAATGTAAATAACACAGGATATATATCTAAAGTAAAAAACAATCAGATCATATCTTATGTATAATAATTTATAGAGCGGTAAACGAAAAAGTGATAAGTGAAAGAATTTAATTAGTGTAATTTATGAGTATCGATCCACATGAATTATTGCACTGAAACCATTGCCATTTTTACAATTTTCATTTTTTCATCTTACAAGGCTTGCATCATTTAATATAATGATATTTATATATTTAGGTAATGATCAAAATGCATAAAAATGTAAGCGATTGTATTATGTGATCGTGGATGTTACGAAAGAATTTGTTAATGACACGCGCTATTACAACTGCTTTTTATTTGCTTCTCGTAACGCATATTCGTCTTCTCATATACGTAGGTGAAATATAAAATACAAAATAAATTTTTCTATTTTTCTAAAGGAAGATTTGTTCCTATTTCATAATTCTGAACACTTCAAGAAACTAACGAGTAATAGCATATTTAATTATTATATTAAATTAACTTTTTATAAAATGCAAAATGTAAAACAAAGGCTTCTTAAAATAAATATTACTATGCGTAGGTGCACTTATGCGCGTGTGTGGGTTGCGAGAAGGGAGAGTAGGTGGAGGGGTGGGTAACGAATTAAATTCATATATTAGTTAGAAAAAAATAAAGCTAAAGTGAGATATTTCATACACATAAGTCAATCATTTAAAAATTTTTTAATCGCACGTTACGCATATGCAATAACGACAATGATAATTGCGATAGAATTAAATTAATCAAAAATCATTAAAAATAGAAATAAAATAAAAATTTTCAAATTTATTAATAAGAGTCAAATGTCATTCATATAATATAATATATATATATATATATATATATATATATATATATATATATATATATATATATATATATATCTGATATGTACCAAAAACTTCTTAATAACAACATTTTAACCTTGTTTTTCATTTTTCTATTTTTCTGTCAAATATTTTTTAATTCAAGATTATTAAAATGTATAATTCAATTTGTTGAAAAATTTTAATAATAAAATACAAATCTTGCCCGGCCTCGTCGTTATGTTCAGCAAACTTTACGCTTCTTCACTTTCTTTTGACAAAAAATTGCCTGTTTACTTATAAAGTATTTTGCAAAACATAGAGACTCATTTGTTATTAAATTAAAATAACACGATAATTATAATAGCAATTAATCTATGAAAATTAATTAATCTTATGATTGAAAGGAATGTTTTAAATTTGAAAGTGTATATTTCTTAGATTTTTAATGGAAAGTAAAAGGTATTGACGTTTATGATTTGCTGACCTAATAGTTTATTTTAACGTTTTCGAATTCTGGGCATATTTTGTATAATTACTTAATGTTTCTTAAGATTTAAAATTATCATAATATATGCTGTCTTGATATATGACCATTTTAGAAATCAGTTTTCTGTTATACTAAATGAGAAAGCCAAATGAAAAATCAAGATCACCACGTCTACGTTATGGTCTAATTAATCTAATTCTTACAAGGTTAACGATATTATAGCCTGAAAATGTGCTTGAACGCTTTTGTTATATATTTTTATGTAGATTCTTGTAGCATAAATAGGTGTGTACATAAATTTTAATAAGAGTTTATTTATTATTTATATAATTTGGTAATTGGAAATGCGAACGCTTATAATTTAATAGAAATATTATTATTCGCTTATAGTTAAAATTACAAAAACCAATCGTTTAATATTTTTGTATAAAGTGAAGAGGAATAATTATTTTCAACGATTATGCCTACGTTATCATATGATATTATATAATTTCTCATTTAAAGAAATTTTATATGTTTCATTAATTCGTTTCATAAGTTCATATCTAAATTTGAAATCAGATTAAGTCAATTAAAAAGTGCAATAAGAAACATACGAGTAATTTATAAATATTTACGTAAAAACATGCCGCGTATTTAAAATAAAGACATTTCTATTTAATACGTATTATCATTAAAATAAATGTATCCTATTACGTAAAAATACTGTATTCTTACAAAAGATTTTTATTTTTGATTTTTGAAAATTTTTGAACATTAAAACAATCATTTTAATCTCGTTCTACATAATTAATTTAATCTTGAGATTTTTTTTCCTTATAATTGTGAAATTAATTCGATTTAATTTTACGAATCGTATGCTCTTTTATTTGTGTAAATAAATAATGCATTTTCTATTTTTATTTCAAATATTTTAGTTTCATTTTGTCTTAATAAAAACGCATATCAATATATTTTACTACAATAATAATTATATCACGAGGTTGAAAGGTACCATTTCGATATTCTTAATTATTAAACATCGTTACTGTAGTTTTCGATTTCTTTATTATATCTTTGAAGTGCTCATTATAGTTTTCAATTTAATAATCGTTATGTAATTCTTACTTTTTCTTTTTTTCTTTTTTTTTTTTATTCATTCTTTTTCGTTTAGAATAAATTAGATCTTCTTTACTATAACAAACTTAATTTCAGCGAATGTCCTAATGGTTTTCTATATTTATTAGCCCATAATAATTGGTCTTTTAGAAACTACATTTATATAATAACCTTAAGAATATAATACCTACAAAAAATACTGCATTAGCAAGGATGACACAATCAATATCCCATCTTCCAATCCACAGTGTTAGTGAATAGTTGTTTGTCTCGAGATATAACACGATCAAAGACATTGTCGTGTTCCAAAAAAAAAAAAAAAAAAAAAACGCTTCTCTAGAAAAGAGAGAGGGAGGAATGAGAGCGAGAGTGAGAGAGAACGGCCGACCTCGGTGCACATATACTCTTTCATCCTCGGAGCAGCATTTCATCTCGAAATTTCTCGCCAGCTCGTACATTTGCAAAAATAGGAGTACTGCATGCCCACACACTCCTTCTGGCTCAGCGAAATCCGTAAATAATAAGCAAAGCGCTTCTCGTTCCTCCATCTCTATATGCGACATCATATCCGGGACTCGATGATATGTATTATGTAAAACTAAAGAAAGGAGAGAGAAGGAGACTACTAGATCGACGTCTATGACTATCCGTTGAATAGCCAATGGCGCATGTCGCGCGACGACTCTCGAAAATCGAGGTCAGTGTGAGATCCGTCGAGTATTATATATATGCACGTGTGTGCGCGCCCCTATACACACGCGCTGATTGCAAACATATAAATTTAAAGAAATGTAATGCGCGCATGGATATGCGGTTAATAGATATGATAGATAGATCAAATCAAGAGGATTTCATATAATTTTAATGATCGGAGCAACGTGTGTAGGTAGCACGAGCGGGAGGAGGAAGGGATTAGATACTCGGGCGCCTCAGATAAAATATAGTGAAGATAGATAGACGAAGGACGTCTCGGAGTATCACACCTACAGCTATGATCGACATTCTGTGGAGCAGGCGCAGAATTCACCTCCGCCCATCTTGGCTCCTACCGGACCCCGCGTATGCACCAAACTCGATCCCCCCACAACATTGCTCCCCCACCCCTCCCCAGCCCTACCCACTGCCCGACCGCACAACGCCCCGTCATCTACCCCGTCATCTAGCCTCGCTACCATTTCCTTCTCCTCCTCTCCCCCTCCTCATCCTCCTCCATCTCCCCCTCTTTCTCCTCCTCCTTCCCCTCCTCATCCTCATCATCCTCATCCTCCTCCTCCTCCTCCTCCTCCTCCTCCTCCTCTTCCTTCTTCAACTCCCACACTCTGCATATTTTCTGCTCTTTTTCGTCTATCCTCCTTCTCCTTTTGCCGGATATTCGTTTTTTTGTTCATCTTTACTGCTGTCTGTTCTTTTATTTATTCCTTCCTTTCGTCTTGTGCTACAAGCATTGTGGTATCTGCCTTTCGAACAATAATATGCTTCAAGTGGATTGCGTGAAATTCTGGTTAGATTTTTAATGTTTAGTTTTACACAGTGACGTCGACTGTGCAATATCGACTGCTTCGGTATTTCTTAATAATAATTGTGCGCTTTTATTGGATATCAATTTTTTTAATCGTTATAAAAATTAAATTGGCAATATGGTTATTAACAACATTTATTCAATACGTTTATTGGCATGAACATAATGTATAGTAAGCTGACGTCATAAGACAATAGAAAACATTTTCTGTACAATTTGCGCCAAACTTATTAATTCAAAGCTTTAAAATAATTTGAAGCTCTTTGCTTACATACAAGGATTCTTACTTTATTCGCATTACCATTACGAACGTCGACGATAATACCTCTTCATTGACTTTTAATTGCATTAATTTAATTCAATTGCATTTGTGACACAATCTAGCTTTTAAACTATATAATATATGATATTACAGATTTTTTTTTTTAAGTATTTTTTTTATTATCTATAGTTTTATCGTTCATTTATGTTTTCGTGCATGCGTTTAATAGTTTCCTAATTTACCAAGTGCAGAATAAAAATCAATATGAATAACAATTTGTTTAATTATTGTCAAATATACTTCATGGTTTTAATTAAAATTTTTAAAAATGCATTAGCGAAGTAATACTGTGTGCGTATTAAATATATTAACTTTTAAGATAAATCGCGTTAAAAATATCTTCTTAAAAATGTAAGAAACTCAATATTGCATTTTATATTTATAAATTTTTTATAATTTATTATATTCATCATAAGTTTTTTCTTTACAAGCTTTTCATGAAAAATCTTACTCTTCTAACCATTTTAAGATTTTTTCGTCATCTTTTATAAAATACATTGCTTTTAATATATATATATATATATATATATATATATATATATACTTTTTAAAAAATGGATCAAAAACAAGGTGAGTTCAATATTAGTATTTGTAGTTTTTAGAAGTTTAAACAAGACTTTTTTATATTATATTTTTCCTTGAATAAATTTAGTATTTCAAAAGCAAGAAAATTCTGCATATTATCGGAAAAACAAATAATTTTAGTCACAAGTTTTTATTTGTGTTTCGAATATATTGCTCAAATTATCTTTTTGTTACTATAGCATACATAATTACGATAAGTAGATGTTGTTTTTACTTAAATAAGTGGAAGGAATATTGAATATTGTAAAAATATTAAATCGTGAGAGATAAGTATTAAGAAAATAAATATTTGTCATACCCCGCTTGTTATGAATAATATATCAATTTCAATATATTACATATCATAAAATAGGAAACTTTTTTTATTTAACATTACAACTATTTGAGTATTATATTCTGACTTTATTATTACCTAATAATAATATTATAACTGTGTTACTATCCTAATTAATCTATTACTAAATTATTCGAGCAATTAATATTATATTATACTTTTTACATTAATAATTAGATTATATTGTTAGGACTGTCATTGCGTATTAAAGAAGTCAGAAAACTATTTAACCATAACAAGATATTACTTATCTAAGTATTTCAGCGTTTAAATTAAAACGATTATCATAATGTTTCATTTTAAAGTTCATGCTATTAGCTTATATAAATCATACACAAATCCTATATAATATTATTAATTCATGATTTAGTAATTGAAAAGTTTTTTTTTTTTTTTTTTTTTCAAGTTTTCCAAATATACGCAACAATGAAATTATTCTGTATATTAAATTAATATTAAATTTATCATATTATAAGCAGCGCACTGATTATATTCTTAAAGAATACAAATTCTTAAATATTTACAAGCTAATTAAAATTTTAAAAAAGTATTGTTTGCTTTTAAATACTACATTGCCAAATACGTTCGATTTTTTTTTCTGACTAAAAACTGAATCATCGTTCCAATTTCATGTATAAAATACTATAATCAAGTCACTTAAATACAAAATTAGTAATATTTTTAACTCTTAAAAATACAAACGATGTTTAAAGCGATTGTTACAAGCTTTGACCCATTTCGAAGAAAGAAATAAAATCATTTATCGTATTCTACAGTTGCAGGGTGTGCCACGAGCGACCGTACCATTGTAAAACGCTACTTTCTTCTTTTTGCTCTTTTATATGTGTCTTACAGACTTTCTTGCTTGTTAAACCATGTTTATAACTTTCGTTGTTCCCTGCTTCGTTACATTGTCGCAAGTTCTTTCACTGTAATGCACATTAGTCTTTGGTTTCATGAGCTCGGCGTTGCGGTTCTCTTGAGCTTTCAAGCTTACATATTGCTTTCGCATCAACGTCACTGATCCATATTCCCGATTATTTTACGACTCCTGTGGTTTAGGCATCCGCATGATTCCCCGTGTAAAAGAGCGGCTAAATCACTTTTTTCTATACTTTGAAAATAAGGTTGGTATATTCGAGTTTCAGTTACCTTACGATTACTCCTTAGCATGTAGTTAAATTATAAAAGTTAAATTATATAAATAATCTCGGTGATTCTTTTACATTGGAGAGTGGAGAATGTGCGCATGAACGTATATTTTCTGACCTACAATGTAGCACGATGATTTTATTGCAAACATTTTCGTATGAAGCAGATTTTGTTTACTTTAAAAGCATTTCCCTTGAAAGCGGTATCGGAAGAATTCCATTAGTTCCAAAACAGATTTTTCATGCAAAATACTATCGTGTAAGATGATTTCTTTTTGAGGCATCTGAACTTTCATTTCAGATACAAATGTATACATGCATAATCATTTTTCGAATTATCCTTTATTCCGTGGATATACATTTCTCTTCTTATAAAGTCTTATTAATTGAAATGCCTAATATTGTTTATTAACTTTAATAGATTATAAAGATTATTAATAGATTATTAATAGATTATAATGAAAAAAAAATTATGAATAGTATAAAATCATGATTGTATTTTCATTTCAATGATTATCTGTAGAAACTTTTTTACTTTTTTTTTTATCTCTGTTTTCTATCTATTGTAATTTTTATTTTTATTTGTATAGTTTTATAGTTTCTCAGGTTATAGTAATATAGTTATATAAATATAGTTTAATGTTAATGTTTAAAAAGTTTTAATGTAAATGGAAGATTCTGAGAAATTATTACCAGTTAATGGTTTGAAAACATTGAAAAAACATGTAATAATCGAGTAAACATTTTTCATTCCTTTTCCTTTCATCTTTTACAATTTTATTAGTATTTTAGTAATTTTATGATTTGAATTATTAATTTTTTTGTATGATATTATTCTCGTAGTATTGACGTAGTATTACTATCAAAAGGAAATTATTTATTAATTGTTTAGAAGATTATGTAAAGTTTATGTTTTATTAAGAATATATTGTTTATGCTGATGTACTGCGTGATACAAATCTTAATGTATTATCATTATTAAATGCCAAATAAATGAATCTTAATCACTTCAAATGGATTTTCAAATTGACTTCTCGATCGTTTAAAATTTTATTAAATACGAAAACAATATGGCTTGACTTAAATTTTCCTTTAACATTATACCGTTAATTATCAAATTAATATAATTCTAAAATATTTTAAATATATTTTTTATATACATGTTATTTTAATTTTTACTTCGTTAAATATCCATGATATGTCATTATAACTCTATTTAAAAGAATAATAGTTAATTTTTACTTACTTTATAAACTAATGTTTTATTAACTTCGTTAATTAATGAAATAATTTTAACATTAAATCAGATTGTTATGAGATTATAAATGATATAAATGAAAGAATACGTCACAATTAATTTGAGGGGAAAAATTATAAAAATATATTTCATTAATTTATCGAAATGTTATGTGCTTTAATTCAGAAAGTTGCATATATAATTTATAGGCCATCAATATAAATATTTATCAATGTGAGTTCTTCAATTGCTGTCGAATAACTTGGCATCAAATTGCTTATGATAAACGATGAAGTACATAAGGAAAGTTTTACTATTACTTATATAAGAAAATAATATACGCTTAAGCAAAATATATCGTCAAAGTTTTTTTTTATTTTATTGATTTTAACGGAACAAAGTTTATATATATATATATATTTTAATGCATTCATTAAGAAACTCGGAAAGGTAAAATTTATTGGAAATATGAAACGTGCAAATGTTTATATGCATTTTACAGGAACAACCGACCGAGATTACCGCGAGAATGCATCAAATTTATGATACGCTGTAAAAGTGCAGTCGATATATCTAGGCTAACGAGGATGTGTGTCCCTCGCAAAAATTGGATGTGCCTGCACTCGCGCAAATAATTGTCGCTTAGAACGGGCCGAGCAAATGCGCTCGACCGTACGGAAAATCATTGAATACGCTTGATAATCAAAACGTGATAGTAGAGTAAAAAGAAAAAAACTCTCCTAAAATATGTACTTCGTCTCTGCTTTTGACATACGTTCAATGATTTATAATGCGGAGAATTGTTTATTAAAAGTATCTCGTTACAGTGGCATCACGCTATTGAAACATTTGTCGAAACAAGTTGTCAAAGAAAAAAATTTTAAAAAAAAAAAAAAAAAAAAAAAAAAAAAAATGTTAGTCTTTCTTCATAAACGAACAACTAGAATCCTTTAAAGCATAATGGACCTTCAGAAAACGCGGCCTGAATGCGCCTAAATACTTGAACCATAAAATTATAATACGTGTGTCAGATTTAAAAAGTGCTCCACTCGTATCATTATACACTTGAGAGCGCACGAAGTAATTATCGGCGTGTCACCGCCCGCTTAAGCGCTTCAAACGACAGTCGTGTGTATAAATAAATGAATGGCGGCGGCGGCTTGATGGGAGGATGGGTGGGGTGGTTGGCGGGAGGGTTGTAAAGTGTAAAAGAATAATCCAACGAGTTGTTGGAGTCTCGTTCTCTATATGTCTGTCGACGATACGTATAGTACGACGTTACGTAAAGTGTAGTTGGCATGAAGAAAGGTGGGTTGCTTGGGCGGCGTGCACATACCGACGAAATTATGGAACCCGGCAAGAAGTGAGGCGCGATGGTAAAGGATAAAGACAGAGACTCTCTTCTCTCTCACTTGGCAATAGGGAGCAAAGTGATGTCGGTGCGGAGATGAAGTGAGAGGGAACTAAGAAGAAACGATGTAGCTTCGAAGACGTCGTCCACCGGTAAACGGTGAAAGTAAAATTTTGCTGCAACGAGTGATTTAAATATTGATGAAAATTTTTTTTATACTTTTACGACTTGCTGATGCCTTCACTTTAAGCTGATAATAAGAGCAAAAATATTTATAAAGATGAAGAAAATTTTTTCTATTTTTGTATTCAAAGCTATTTCTGATTCCTAAGAATATAGTTTTGAGATTTTAAAACAATTTGTATTAATTTATATGAATGAGAAGAAAAGAAGTTTTGTCGCGAATAGACGTGAATTTGTATATTTTGCAACCATACAATTTCTACAATGAAAAATATATTAATATATTAATATATCCTGCTAATATTCTTATAAATTTCCTTCGATTACCACTTTTACATACAATAATCATAATCAAAGGTAATTACATTTTATTCAGTGCTTCTATTTACTTCTAACAGTACTTTACTTTAGAAAATTTGAAACGAACCTTTTTCATATACTATGAATCAATACGTATTTTACAAATAATAAAAATAATTTTTTGATAAAATATACTGTGAATTTATTTATTTATTTGTTTTTTTTTAATATTTCATTCGTTTGCTCTCTTGAAGTAATCAAAATATCACTCGAACAAAGATTTTTAGTAATTTTACAAGCCAATGTGCTTAGATTTCTTATATGAATTTTTATTTACCCTTTTTAATTTACCTTTTTTCAATATATAATTCATGGTCAATATATATTTCTATATTATTGCTAATTTTATTGAAATTTTATTGCATAAATCTAAAAAAAAAAGGTAAAAGAACTTAATTATATTCTTTGACATTATAAAGTATGACTACACCGATATTAACATATTAATAAAATAAGTCTTTTCTGATTATTTATATGCCATCATAAATACATTATAACGATATAAATAAACCATAATTAATTATATTATTATATAATTATATTATCATATATAAAAGCTTTGCCATTTATTAATTATATTGTATATTTAAAAATGTAAATATTCTTCTAGTTCTAGTTGTTAGTTGATGAAATATTTCATTTCTATCCTTACTTTTTCTATTCTATTCGCTACTAATTACTTATGGGTATATCTACATAATTTACTAATAATATGACAATATTTACACAAATATTCATACAAAAGTGTATAGTGATATTGGAATACCTTGAAGAAATAACTAATGACCCAAATAAAAAAAAAAAAAAAAAAAAAAAAAAAAAAAAAAAAGAATGAACTAAGAACAAGGAGGAACTTTAAAATCTGTCAACAGATTTTATGTATTTTGTAGGCCGAATACAATGAAAGTTATTAGTTTAAATACCTTATTCACGGTCCATCGTTTCAGACTCCAGACAGATCCATACAAGATTCTGTAGAAGCTGAAGGAAACTCGGAACATATTCAAGAATGAATCGAGCGGCATAAAGAGCGAGAGAATAGTTAACGGGCAAGAAAATAGAAAAACTAAGAGAATCCTCGTCAAAGCAATATCTTTTCGTATTTAAATGCAACGCTTAAGCGAGTAAAGACCTGGTGTATATCTTATTTCTTGACACTTTGTTTTAAAAATTATAGCTTTTGTTTTCTTATTTCTCCATTATCATGATTTAGTTTTGGATAAGACATATTTTTAATGCCACCAGATAAAGAATTTTAGTAGTGTTGCCTTACATAGAATATTTAATTAATAAATAAGTGATTGCTTATATAATCGCAGTTGCACATAATACGTCAAATGTTACGTTAAATTTTACTCTTTGATATATTTTCTAATCTTTTAAAGTAATGTGTTATTAAAGTAACTTATAGCTGCCGTCACTTTATTCGATTAGCGCAAACTTATTAAAGTAATGTTTAAAAAATAACCGAATACGAAATCTCTAGTCTTTAATGAATTGTAAGTAGCGATTCAATCACTTATCAAACAGTAACAGTTGTATGTGATGTTGTTACAATTTTTTTAAGAGATTTGGTCGGAATGTATAATTTGAAATTTAATTTTAAGTAAACTCGAGCAGTAATTCATATGGCTCTGTGATCGACATATGTACAACACAAGTATTTTAATGGTCACTATGTAAATTATAAGTGACGATAATATCACGTATTATTTAAATATTAAAGACTTTACGTAGTCATATTGTTTTTGATATTTATTTGTATAATTGTATTGCAATATAATTGTTGCATTGTATTGCAAAAATTATCTGCAAAAATTAAACATCAAATCAATATACAATTGGGAACTATAAACTACAATTGCTTATAATCGTTAAAAATTAAAGATAAAAATTTCCCATCATTAAACCTAATTGTTATTAAAAATTGTGAATAATGTAGTTTTATCGATTATTTAATGAAATTTAAAAAAAAATAGCAAGAAGTGGCTCATGTAAAATTATTGTTTCGTTCGAAAAAAAGAGTTAAATATTGATGTATAATTTTAGACTCTCTTTTACTAAAGATTTTAACCCATAAATTAACCGTTAAAATGCTCAAATTGTGCGAATTGAACTTGAAATGTAATCCTCGTCCAATTTCATCTCACATTATGATATATTCAAAGTAAATAATATATTTAACTGTAAAGCTGATTTTATTAAATAAATATATTATAGTGTATTTTTTTCAATTTCATTAAAGTATTTGTAATCGAGGAAATAATAATCAAGATTACGTTGAATAATAAAATATTTTCTTATAGTAGGGATATTCAATCAACGTGACTGTTGTGACATCGACACTAAGCAAAATTTTTTTAATGATGATATTAAATGAATCAAAGTCAAAGCGCATATTAAGTTCTATCAAATAATAAAGACTTTTTAATGGGCTCTTGGACTATCACAGTCTCGTGCTCCATAAATTTTTATTGCAATGTGTTGGGGTCAATAAAGGATGTTACTGGTCGGCCATTTTACGTGGTCATGTGAAGTTATCCGTATAAATGCTTCAAATAAAAAACTAGTTTATAAAAATTCTATAATAATAATGCATCAATTTATGTATCGAATTATATTCAAAGCTTTTTATTAAATAATATTATTATTAAATTAAATTATGAAACGTGTTAGGCTAATCTTACAAATAAATACCAGCAGTCGCAAACTTTATGGAAAAAAAAAAAATAAAATAAAGGTTAAATTATACTAAAAAGCGTAAAATTTTGTGCAATCTAATAATATCAAAAAGATTCTAAAAACACGAACATAGTCGATTATACTTTTTGTATATTGTAATTGCTGTTCGGTATTTCTGATTATTATTAATGAAAAATGTTTCTGTCTTGTAGCTTAAATAATTTGCTGGGATAATTATTTGAATTAAAATTATACAATTGTTTTAATTATCACGGCTAAAATAATTTTATATCCAGTAAGTTACACAAATAGTAACAAACTTTTAACAAAATAGTAAGTTACAAATAGTAATAAACTTTTCTCTTTATCGAATCATCAAAGCTGTGTATATTTAAGCCTATTATATTTTCTTTGAATATCTTAAATAATAATAAATCATATACCCATAGCGAGCACTCAGAGAAAATACATCAAAACAAAATAACTATCAGAAGTAAATAGATCGAAAATAAAGGTTAACGCTCCTTGATGCTATCGCGAATTCAATATACCTGCGTGTCATGCTTAATTGCAATAAATGCATCCTCAATTCGATGAAGATAGAGTTAGCAAGAGAGAGAGAGAGAGAGAGAGAGAGAGAGAGAGAGAGAGAGAGTGAGTGAGTGAGTGAGTGTGTAAGAGAGAGAAAGGAGGGAGCTCACGCCCAGTTTGCGCAACCTAGCAGAATGCTGCTTTTCTCCAAGCCTTCTCTCCCCCCCCCCACCTATCCCCTCCCGTGCCATCGGTCGGTCTATCTTTTTACAAGTGTGTGTACTTCTCTTTGATATATACAAGCCAAAGCAGTTGCCTCTTTAAACACGTTTGACGCACACCTTCGTTTAAATTATTGCGCGCGCGCGCGCACGCTAAAAACAATAATCACCAACGCACCTTTATACTTGCTTTAGTGATCATTATGTACAGTTATGGCACAATATAATGAAAACGAATCGATCCGTTTTTAATAAATTAATGATTAAGTGCTTGTTATTTATTGTACGATGAAAAATATTTTACGACGATTTCACTTTCCAAACGAAATATAATAATTCATAATGTTAGCTTAATGGCACATATCGAAGATTACAAATTTCAATAATATATACAAATATGTTTCATAAGAAATATTTTAAAAGTAATATATAAAAATATCTTAAAAAATATCTTATCATTATTATTTTTGATAATTTTGAATATTTCGAAAATTTCGATCTTAAAATTGAAAGTACTGCCAAGCTCGTAGAGATTTGATAATACGAATATTTCTCATTGAACGTCTTTATGATTTAAAGTAATTTTTAAAAGCATGGCAAGTTGTATTAGATTTTTGCAGGGAAAATGGTTGAAATAAATTTCATCTAAAATCGAACTACATTATCATTAAATTGATAATAAAGTCCATTTTAATATGAAGTATGATATGTAGGTGGACTAATTTATAAGTGACCAAATTATTTATTTAACCTTGATTATTGTTAATGCCTTAAATTTATTTTGAATGGAATGGTATGTGATTATTGCCTTTAATAAGAAAGCATCGGTAGAATTTACTGTTTAATCGATTTAGTTATTCCGCGGGAATGAATAATTCTGATAATATTGAATGCAACAGAGGAAAACAATACTGAATTGAACATCCCTGAAACGTTTTGAATAATGAAATTGAACGAAATATGGTTTATTAAACTTCAATACTTATTTAGCAACCTTTTATTTAGTGCAAAATATATTTATTTTCGAATACCATTTTCAAGAATGTAAAACAATGTAACGATCTTACTGTCTCTTAGTAAGGATAATTAATTATAAAAGTGATGTAAAATTTGAAGAGATTGTTTATATTTAAAGAGCGTAGATAGTTATGTTATTCGATTAATTAATTAATTCCAACATTTGACTTTCTTTAAATTTCATTTCAGTAATTTTTATTCTAAATACCATTAACGTTATTATTATCATTATTATTATTATTATTATTATTATTATTATTATTATTATTATTATTAACTCGTAAAATCAATTTTATTTATTGATTATTAAAATTAATGCATGAATCATGCATTGAGTTGAATTTATTATGTTAAATATATTAAACATAACTGAAGCTAATTTTCACTATAAATAAAATACAAAAGTACATTTCATTATTTAATAATAAAATTAAGTTTGCTCGCTAATATTTCGAGTACTTAGCGTAATTTTTATTCTCTTTTTCATTTTCTATTTTTCTTCTTTTTATCTTCGTTTTCATTATAATTTTCTAATTCTCTCCTCAAGTACAATTGTATTGGTTTGATTGTATTTCCTAGTCATGCATCAAATACGCATCATTTGAAATGCAAAATGTGAAATAGTCAAATACTCGTGCGTTTATTCTTGGTTCGATTTGATGCAGCGCATAAACTTCGTTATTAAAAGGAATAAATGAATATTTCTATTTCTCATTGATAGTTAGAAAATCTTGGCTTAAGAGTTTCTCAATTTGAGCTCTTTAATTTTAAACTTGATTCTGACTTTTTGACTCAATGAAATATTGATCATTAAAATAAGCTTCAAGCTTTATTACATATTGCTTATTTATTATTCATTTGATTTAATAATTTTCATTATTCTAAACAAATTAAAGTAACATTTGTATTATTAAGTTAAATTTTTTTTCATTTAAAGTTATTTGAAATATTCTCCATTCTATGCGCTCTTTATAAATAAAAATTCAATTAATAAATGAAATGTAAAATAAACAAATACTTACTTGTTTTGTTATGCTTAATATAATTTTAAATAGTTTTTTCATTCTAAGTAATATTCAACTCATAACTGTTATTTTAGTTTTAAAATCATTATTATTATTATTCTTGTGTAATTAGAAAATCAAATATCGACGTAGTTGGTTTCTACATTAATTTTCCTGATGTGTAATATTATTAATAAGTTATAGTACAGCGTTCAATTTAATATATTAACATTAACATTATTTATATATATATATATATATATATATATATATATATATATTAATCTTAATTGATAATATAATATATTTAGATTAAACTCTTAGTTGCATTAGATATTTAATATGCGCAAAGGAAACTGAATATTAATACCAAAATTTATTCAGGAATTATATTTATTAATATATTAAAGTAAAAATACTTACATTCTGTAAATATAGATATTATTTTAATTTTAAATTCTATTAATAATTATTATATCAACAATGTATATCTGATATTTTTATTTTATTTATTAATTCTTTCTTTTCTCTCTTTACTTCCTTTGTAAATCAACAAAAAAGTTCATATTATATTAAGATAATGAGAGCTAATTAAGGTAATTATATTACTAAGTAAAAAAGCAGACTCGTTGACTTAAAGCATATATTAAAATATTTTTGAATAATAAATTTATGAATTTTGTAATTCAAATTTTAGCTCTATTCACATTATCGTTTTTAAAGAAACAGTTTGTTGTAATTTTAAACATTAATATTTTTATCGTAATAAATTCATTATAAAATTTCGAGTTACAAATATTTTTCTAACAATTAACTCGATTCGGATATAATTTTCATAAAATATTAAATAAATAATTGGGTATATAAAAATCTTTTCTTATACATGCAATAGCCATGCAAAGAAATTAAATATTTCATTATCATTTAAATATTACCATAGTAATTTACAAATACTGTAATATGTTATTAGTATAAAAATGAAAATATATTTATCGATCACTTGTTTTTTTTTTACGTCTTTCATTAAAATACGTAATCTGATCAACATTTATATAATCATTAAACTAATATAGTTAAACTAAATATAGTAATAAAATATCTTTATAATATTTTTCAAATATAAATATCAAAAGACTTAGGCTGCTACGCATAAATTAAGTTTCTATCATTGGAACTTAAATTACTTGTATATTATTTAATGTAAGCTTTTTTTTCTTCTTCTCATTTATGAATTTACTAATGTATATTTGAATGAACGAGATTCGCATGGACAATAAGAGCCCGTTTTTTTTTTTGTTTTTTCTTTCTCTTTAGATATGAATCTTAAATACTTATTACATATTAACGACTAATCTTACATAATCGAGGCAGTTATTAAGATATATCGATAAGGACTTGAAAAGTTATTATTATTATTTTTCGACCTTTTATAAATACTCTATATAATAATGTATTTTTTGGTCATGATAAAACATCTCCTACAAACTGACAATCGTATATTCTACATAAACAGTCTATTTAATAAATTAATAAACGATGGAATTTGAAAATATTAAGTGGGTTTGGAATTTACCAATAAATAATTTAGTGTCAACTATTTTATCTTCTATGCTAATTAGAATATTAATAAGCACGTACGATTGAACTATGAAATTCTTTAGATCGTTTTAGATAGATTGCAAAGCTTATTCAGTTTAAATACTGATTAGCGGCTTATAAACAAGAGTTTAGAATTAATAGCGATATTTACATATAAATTAATACACATTAGTTTGAAAATACAAAATCAATTATTTACTTATTAAACACACGTAAATATTATTCGAGAGTAATCAAGGATAAAATTACATATATCGAAATCGGCATTGTGTATAGTCGAAGCGAGTGCTTACGGTCGCGATTAAATTCGCAATTTACTTTCGAGTTGAAACTTGCATGCGTTTAGACCAACACATATACAAAAAGTATGTGCATTAAATTTTAGATACATAAATCTGCGAACACAAGGGTATTATTAGATAACACATGATCTTAATGTGATCTGATTATGTATAATACTTAATGTTTAAATTTATAAATTCTATGAAAAATCAATGTTCCGTGAATTTACTTAATTAAACGGATATTCTTTTGAATCCTTGGAACTATTCTTCTTATTGCGTCCAGCAGTTTCTTTTTTTTCAAACAATACTTTTGTAATATTGTTTAAAGTTCCCATTACGACATTCTATTCTATTTTAGTCCTGTATTAAATGACCGTTGAATAGTTTGTCAAGATATTTACTCGCTTCATCCGTTTTTTACCTACTGATTTCCTTTCGTAGGAGAATCGTAAGTCCTTGAAACCTTTTTCTGATTGTATTCATATTTTATGTATACTTTGCAAATATTATATTTCTTATTGTAATTTTTAATTTTTTGCATTCATAATATCGAGGACCAGTCCAGTATAATTTATTTTTATTCTTATTATTATAATTAATCCAATCAGATTGTAAAGTAAATTAATTTTATTAAAATTTAAGCTCTCTCGAGGCTTATTTAATTGTGTGATAATTAACAGAACGTCTTCTATTAAAAAAAAAATAAATAAATAAAAGAAGAATATAATAGGAATTTTATATATATATATATATTTTTTTTTTTTTTTATTGATATTAACGAGTTTATTAGAGCGCTTCTATTATGTTTGTCATTTTCAATTTAATAATGCAAAATTCATTTACATGGTTTTGTTTCGAGGTAATTTCGTTCCCTCCTCCCGCCGCAGTTATGCTCGAAATGCACCAACACTAATATGATAAAGCTTGCTAGTCAACCCTAGACTCGGTGATTCTAAAAGAGAAAATTAAAACGGGTCAAGGAAGCGACGACAAATAGCTTAGAGGGAAGCTGGAAGCGACCGAGCCAGTTCAAGTTCAAGCCTGGAAGTTCGTATCGGCCTAACTTCCCTCATCCCTCGAATCTCACTATTCCTGCGCCGTTTTCCGTTTGCTCGCGAAGCGTCGGTAAATACGTTTCTCGGAATTTCCCTTGGCGTCGACTCTCCTGCATGGGGATGTAATGGATTGCGCGATATCGGAATCGCCTCGAGTGTCGGACTTTATGACTTTATGATCATGTTTAGCCGCTACCATTTCCCATTGAGTCCAATACATTGAAAGGTGAAATTCTCGGCGAAGCTACGCACCCTTTTCTACGCGACTCCCTTATTGGCGTCTGTTATGACGATGAAAGTCAAGTTGGTTATGCTATATCGGCTTTAGCTCTTGGCGCTCGAATGCTTTTTTAACGACTGACGACTCTCGCGCGAATATTTTACGCGCATTATTTGTTTTCTTTTTTTTTTTTTTTTTTTTGCCCTGCCTTTGCGATTCTTGGGTGCATTTTTATAGCATTTATTTTCAAGCGTCAATGGCTGAGTATGAAACGTGCGTTAACAAAGATTATCGGCGCTTTTTCAATCCTTGCTTTTGCTTTTCGGACCTCGCGCTGCTTTTCAATACCTTTCCTTCTGCACTTGACGATTCCTTAATACTTCATCGAAACTCCACGCATTAAAAGTCTTCTTAACCTATACGCTTTTCTCATTTAATTTATAATCACACGTTGCACTTACAGCAGCATTCTATTTAAAAGGATTTTATTTAATTTGAACTACATTTTACACTAGTGCATCTCTCTATTACGACCGTGTTTTCGATTTTCACTTTAATTATGGATACGGTAACTTTCGAACGGTGGAAAATTGCCTATAACAAATGGTTGATCGTGCATTTTTTAATACACTTTTAGACTGCTCCCAATTTATAAGATATTTTGTATTTATTTTATCAATGCACTTTCATTGTCAATCATAAATTTATTATGAATAGAAAAAGTTCGTGAACTTTAACGGCGCAATATTATAATTCGTTAAATAATTGAAATTGAAAATTGGCGTAAACTAAAATTGAAATAAATGGTAGTGCAACACGGCAGACGGCGCTTGGGGCGGCGGGGCGGGGGAGATGAAGAGAGAAAGGACTGACTCCCTAGCACAGGCATTAATAATGTAAAATGAAACGCTAATCGGGGTCTCGTACACCTGAGCGAGGGACGGCGATGCGGTAGCATTTACCGCGATATCCAGCCTTGGACACGAGCCAGTCGAGCACTCTTATGTGGATTCGCCTTTTGTAATTAAACGTGATTGGTTGCGTTTGTGTTGCGCTCGAGGCAACTAAACCTCTCTCTCTCTCTCTCTCTCTCTCTCTATTCTCTCTTTGTACAGGCTCGTGTAGGTGGGTGCGAGAGTTCGTAGGTGGATAAGTGACTGGATGGGAGTAATAGTAGGCCATAGGCTGGAGAAATTTTCTTGGCGGATTCTGTACTGTTAGTCTGTGGTAAAAAATATCGTGTGCGTATTGAAAACGAACTAACTCACATGATTTTCTGGCACATCCGAGTAATAATGGGGTTTTGATATTTACTACGTGAAGCATAATTAGAAGAAATTAGTATATAGTCTACTAATTTTTTTAATTTCAAATAATACATGTTTAAACATATCCGGTCTTTATTTATTAATAGCTATCGTAGTCAATTACATTAGATGTCAGTTTTAAATAGATAAAAATTCGAATATAAAAACAATTATTTTTAACATCATAATTCCTAAAGACTATACGAAATTATTCACCTTTATTTTGTACATAAATTTCATTTAATGATTTATTTCATATTTAATGATTAATTTGAACTATGACGTTACATCTATATTCAATGAAAATAGAAATGGACTTGCTTCCTATCACTTTTTTTCTTTTATAGCTAAGATATAATCAATTAGTTTTCAATTACTTGAAAGTAATGAGACACTTAAAAAATATATATATTCTAGAAAACATAAAGATAATTAATCTTTGTTATGTTTTGCCAATGTAATTGTAAAGAAAATTTTTTTTGTTTTTTTTTTTTGTTTTTTTTTTTTTGTTTTTTTTTTATAATTAATAAATTAGTATAGATTTACTTAGTAAAAATCGAATGGTTACATGCTGTGTAAAATGTTTGTGTGAAAAGATTTTATAGTTTTTTCAATGGATTTAATGCTCGTTACCGACTCAGTTGATTGATAATGTTAGATTATCTATAATTATTTCCTTTGCGTCGACTAACGTAACTTTAATTTTGTATTCATGAAAAATCTTTCGTTGATTTCAAGATAAATCTCTTAACAATAATCAGTTAATCTTTTTAATTTATTGACAATAATATATAATTTTCATTACTTAATTGCGCCGATTATAACAAATGACTTGAAAATAATAATTTTGTACATAAAAATTCTTTTAAATTAAATAGACGTAAACATTAAGTGCTTTAAATATTTTAAAATTGTTATAAATTGTAATAAATGATAAAAGATTAGAGAGTTTATTATTTTATTTTTAACTTTTTTTTTCTACGCTACTATGACTTATTCGTAATGATAAACAGTTGGATAAAAAATGATTAAGTATAGAGGACAATGATTACTTTTTGACTGGCAAAACTATGTAGAAAAACTAAAACCAAATCAAATAAATATAATCGTAAAGCCGCTGCTTTACTCGTTGCAACAGAACGCCAGTGTTTCACAAATTTTCGAAGCGATCTTCATTGAAAAACGATATTAACTATTCTTCATAGCCTATTATTGCACAAGGCTATTAAAATTTTTATTATGCAATAACAGAATTTTTAAGACTTTGCTTAATGCATAAAATGTAATTATATACAACGACGAACGATGATCTTAAGATATTAATAATCGATCAAAAGCATGAAAAACAAATTTTATATGTAGTTTTTTGATATTCTAATTCTATCTTAAAAAGAATTTTATGCTGTTCGTTAAATTTGAATACATTACTGTCAATCTGAAGGTTAAGCATACATAAAACATTGTAAGCAGTAAATATTCTTTATGAAATGTAAAAACTATATTACATTAAATTTACAAATGATAAGTATTTTACTGGTGTGATAATATTGTATAATATGTAAATAAATTTTTTTAAAAAATGTTTAAACGATACGTTAGTACTATCGTGTGTATTTGTTCCTTTTAAATAAGAATTTAGAAATAAATAGCCATGCGTAATAACAAATAAACTTTAGCCCATTTTTCTGAAATTCCAACAGACAATTATTTAAACTGCATTACAAAATCTTCAAGAATTCCTAGTATTTATCAAGTTTAGTGCTATCTAATTATTAACATAGACTATTAATTAATGAAAGAAAGATTAATTTTGAATAATCTAGCTTACATAGTTTTTACTTACATTTAAATAAATTAGATATTTAAAGAATAATGTAGCTAAATATTAATATACATAAGTTTGTTAAATATATATTTTCCGACATTTTAATTTGCTAT
Organism: Ceratosolen solmsi marchali; assembly: GCF_000503995.2. Lineage (NCBI taxonomy): Eukaryota > Metazoa > Arthropoda > Insecta > Hymenoptera > Agaonidae > Ceratosolen > Ceratosolen solmsi. The sequence goes on along the minus strand of NW_011948424.1, from coordinate 5,331,545 downwards.
TATTATAATATACCATAATCTATGGATAAAATCATTCTTATAAAATATAATATTAACAAAGTTTATTTGTTTCAATGTTAATTAGCAAAGATACAATATAATTCTTTTATATTTACAGATAATTGCGAAAATACGATTGTAGTACAAAATTATAAATATGAACATATTTATATTTTAATAAATTAATTTTTTTTCCAATGAAGAACATTAAAATATACTAAATTATATAATTTTTATGTTACAGGTGAGTTACAATATGCCGTTTTAAGCCTTATATTTTACGTGAGTTCAAACACATTCTTAAAAATTTTTCTGCTAATATTTTCTATCCTAACGAGCCATTATGACTTATACTACAATTTAATTCTTTTTAAATTTAATGGTTTTATCATAACAATATATATATATATATATATATATATATATATATATATAATCGTTATTTATTTATTAAATAATTAAAAAATAAATTATCTCTACAAGATGCGCTGAAACGTCGAATATTAATAATGATTTGAACGTATGTCTGTGTACTTGCGCCGGTGAAGTAATAATTGTTAATTTAACAAATTAAATTAATTAAATGTACGTTTATATTTTATTCTTTTTCTTTGACCAATTATTTTACATCGCTTATGCATTTACACCAACAGACTTTATACATTACTTTGCTCATAATAATAATTAATATTAAATAATAAAAAAATAGGAAAATAAAACTAACATAACAATTTAGCTATATTTATTAAATTATGATAATGATTATTACAAATTTTTAACTTATAATGTTTATTATCTACATTACATAAGAATTGAATTCTACATTTACAATTAATACATCGATTCTTTTTCTTTATCTAAAATATCGAGTACATTCATTTTATAAATTAAGCAAAGTAATTTATAAAAATATATATATATATATATATATATATATATATATATATATCTAAGATAGATGACGTTTTATTTATATCATTATCGCTTTCTATAGTTAATAATGAATATTTTACTATAGGCTCGATATACGAAGTGAACAAAAGTTAACAATAGGTAGTTATTACCATGTTGGTCAATATTCTTATCCTTCACATCTTAACGACTAGCAAACAATATCCTTTTAGCGTTCGTATAATAATAAAAAATACTTAGAGATTCCAAACCATTTAAATCTTTTATTACACTTGTCTGACGAATAGATAGATATATTTGACGAATGATGAATGATAGCCTACAATGAAGTTTCGAAATTTCTACTTTTAATTAAAAACAATATCCCTCATCTGCAATTCAAATAGCATCTTCAAAAGTCTCAAAATCTCTAGGAATTAATGGCAAGCAGGTTGACTTTCCGTCATGCACGTCAAATTAGATTATACATCGCGACATTATCCTAGGGGAGTAGCCAATATCTCCATAACTCTTATTGCTGTGAAATAACGGTATGCCGTGACAACTGGTTAATCAACATCGGCATTAAGCAACGTGAGAAGCACGGAAGGATTGACGTCGCGATCCCACTCTGCATTACCGGGAGAGTGAAGCCAAAGGTGGGTAAGGTGCGATGGCGATACGACTCACCTTCCTCTCCTTCGACTGTCTCTTGAGTAAGTACCCGGGGCCGCGATCGGCACGAGGGAAAGGCTAGGCAGCGTCGGCGGCGACGACAGCAGCAGCGGTGGCGTCGGCGGCGGCGGTGGCGCTGTGTATCTCCGTAGAAAGACAGTCTCGCCCAAGACAGGCGATCGTGTACATTTCATGTCCGCGCCGTCTGGTAGCAGCAGCAGAATTTTGCCAGTTACTCACTCAGCTCGGCATAAAAAAGGCGGAAGAGGCTCAAAGCAGATTCGAGAAGAGAGAGAGAGAGAGAGAGAGAGAGAGAGAGAGAGAGAGGAGAGATAGAGATAGAGAGAGAGTGAGAGGGAGGTGAGAACGGGTGGATGGGAAGGAGTAAAGGGAAGGCGATAGAGGAATTACGAAAAACCGTTATGTGTTAAATCGCTTATGGTGTTACTTCGGTCGGGATGTACTGATAGACGCGAATTTATTATCGTTGGCGCGCGGCGCGTGTTTGCGCCTTCGGTACGTACTCCCGAGCGAATGGCTCTCGAGGAGTTTTGCAGTCGTGAGACGATGAATAAATCATATCCGCATGTGCTTAGGCTGTGTATTGTGGTACAGTGAACGGGAGAGATAGATATATATATATATATATATATATATATAGAGAGAGAGAGAGAGAGAGAGAGAGAGAGAAAAGGGTGGGTGGGTGGATGAAGGGAAGAGGAGACCTACGGAACTTGTGAAATCCATAACCTATAGGTAGAATCGCTTGGATAATGATTGTTTGTTTGAGTATTGCTGACGCGAATGTTGTAACGGAAATTCAATAGTCTTTTTGTTGGTTTGTTTTGCTTTATTATTTATATGCGGACGATTGAGTCGTCGCCGACTACGACCATTGCCTACCAATGCGTTGTTTTATAAGCCTCGTCTGTTAGCATCGGCTTCAATATGTACACGAAATTTTACGGGAGAAAGTGAAAGACAATCGGCCGTTTTAGAAAATATCTAAGTAGCGGTTGTTTCTGATTCCGTCGGTTATAGACGAGCATTCAAAAACAACTCGAGCGACTCGTACGGTCGGAAAATCGAACGATTTCTCTGATATTATGGAAAACGATAGCGTTACGCTAATACGCTCGCTATTATTATCGATTGATGGATGCCCCTCGCATAAAGTAATTCGCTACCAAAGTGAATGAGATCTATCGGAAAAACTTCAAAGGGGTCGAATGTTTGTGATCAAACGGGACTAAATAGCAGAAGGTAACAGGGAAGAATAGAGCAAAGAAAGCATCAAAGAAAACGTAAACCCGGAGCTTTCCAAGCGCGCGCAGCCGCGAAGTAAAAAAAGAATGCCTTTCACACATCCCACTCGTGCGTAAACTCCGAGGTCGTCCATCGTTGTAGTTATTGGCTCGATAAGAAGAGAGGCAAACATAAGGGAAAGCGAATAGAGAGAAAAAGAGAAAGTGTAAGGGACTCGGGAGCCACTACTCGATCATCGAACTCGCGCGGGCGCCTTTGGAGAAAAAGTGCGTGGCGACGATCGTCGAGAGGCGAAGGAGCCCACGTACTTTGCTTCTACGTAGCTAAATATATAAAAGAAAGGAGGAGTTGATCATAAGCAACCGGGTCGCAACTATGATGGTATTAACGGCTCTGAAGCAGGTCGCAACAGCGGCCACCAATGCCGTTCATTCGGCTACGAGCGGCGGCAGCGGCGGCTCCGGGCATAGTCACCATCACCATAATGCTACTGCGACCACTTCCGGTATGTTTGCAATTCAAATCCCCCGCGTATCATCTATGCATATACATGCGCACGAGGTGCACTCGGCGTTGCGAGTAGACTGGCTATCGCTTTGTACAATCGCTGGCTAAATACATAATTTTTAGCGCTGGTTTTGAAAAAATAAAAGTCACTTGTTGATTGCTTCCGGATATTTATGAAGATAAATGCTTGACGTACGAGACTTTAAAGACACGATTATACTTAGTTGAAATTAATCGAGGTAAATTCCTGCAAATATTCGTATATGATACTGACTTCGTGATATGCGGGCGAATTCTTTTTTTTTTTTTTTTTTTTTTTTTTTTTTTTTTTTAATCCTCCGAATGGATTGGTTAACTAAGAGAATAGTAATTTATTATTTAAATGTAAATGCTATATATTGAAGCGTATAAAGCATCTATTATGTCCAATGAAAATGTATATATGTTATAAAAATCAGGATTAACAAACAATAGGAAATCGATAAATTATGAAATTCGATGAAGCGTACCATTACGTAGGCAAATTCAACAGAACCATAAGTATAATGAATTCAAAAATGTGTCTCATTGTTCGCAAAACGAAAAACTCTAATAATGAAAGGTGTATATAAAATTATACGCATAGATATTACGAAAAGCCTATCTAAACTATTAAACAATAAATTTATAAAATTTAGTATTACTCCGAAAGTGAGCACATTGCATTTTAAAGTTTACCTTTTAATGTTCAACAATTAGAATATACGGCAATATTACGTCTGAACAGAAATCTTATTGTAAATTAAAAATTTCTTAATTTAATTGCATAAAAAAAATCTATTTCAATAGTGATTTTGTAAAATGATGAATTATTGAAGTAGTGAATAGTGAAATAACGGAGTACGACTCTTCATCAGATCGTATATTTTATAATGAAAATATATAATCTTCCATAAATAATATGCAAAGTTTGATTATGAATATAAAGTAATGAAATGAATTTTACATTTTATTATTTTTTTTATTAATAAAGTGTATTTTATGTATATTATGATATAAGTAGCAAAGTTTCTTCTTAACGGAACAAAAAAAAAAAAACCGTCATTTTCTATTACCAGAAGATATAAAGTTTATAATTTTTTAGGTTCAGTAAAACAATAATATCGATATTTCATGAAGAATGTATTCCGCTCTTTTTCAACTAAAATTAAACCTTAATTATAGAAACGTATACAGATACTTTTAGTTATCATATACTTTTACAAATTATAAGAAAAATGACTGAATTAATAATAAAAAAAATACTATTATTGCGAATAGATTAATTAAAATATATTTATATATTTTATAAATCTGATTTTGTTGTATATAACAATCTTTTTTTTTTTGGCGGTAAACTTTATCGATAACCATTTACATATAATAAAGTAACGACAAATGAAATGGGAATAGGAACATATGATTTCTCGAATAATCTCTCTCTATCACTTACTCCACTCTTTGTTTACATGAATTAGTACATATATACCCTAGTCGTTAACTCTTTCTCGAATTATACGTCTCGTCGATTATTAAACTTGAGAACTATGAGGGCGTCAGCCAAGCTTGCAATATGTAATCTCTGTAACTAGTATTCAGCAATTCGCCAACGATGTAAAACAAAAATTCCTATTTATAGCCTTTGAGAGTCAAAATTTACTGAAAAAAGCTCGTCTTCTTTGTTCGTCGGCAGAATGTCATAATGACGTTAATAAGTCTGGTAACGTGATTTCAATGTTTAACAATGTCATTTGATTAGAATAGCGTGATATTTTATAACAATGTAACAAGTACAAAGAGTTTTAGATTTAAAAATCAGAAAAGACTCGTATTAAAATGTGTGAAATTGTTTAATCACTTTGGGCAATAAAAACAAAATATATAACTTTCAATACGTAGATAAAATTCATTCTAAATTACAAAAGGTTTGGAAAAGCGAATTAAATGGAATAATTATTTAAAAGCTTCAGACTTTACTTCATAATTTGTATCATTAAAATCCCTTTTTCATATTCATTTTAGTCTTATTTGTGCTCACATAAAGAGTTTAAGAGTTCGTTGAATGCCCGTGTGCGCAAACATACATGTTCATTCGTATTTATTAATGGTAGGATTGGGCTGCGTTTGTAATGGTGTCGAGTAAAGTTATTTGTCACTGGGCCGCCAACTTAGCTCAACTTGAATTGCAATTACGCAAGGCCATTCTGATTAAAGGCTTATGATGACGTTTGTGCGTCTGCATTTCCTTGTCTCCAGTTAGCATACAATACTTGATAAACGTAATTTACAGCAGCAGAACATTTAAAAAAAAACAAAAACAAAAAAAAAACAACTTAATAAAATAATAAAGACAGCCGGGATCCTCAATTTGTATCATAGTTTGAAGCGTAAAGCGATTAAAATGTTATTTTAAAAACATGAAAATAAGATTAAAAATTTTTTATCTAATTCCTTTATATTGGAATAATAAAAAGCCATTGATCATTAAAACGTTTTTACGTATTTCATTCGTATTTTGCAATATAAATATCGAGATATTCTATTTTGCGAGTAACTGTTCAATGATATACTTTTTTGAAATTTTTTTTTTTTTTTTTTTTTTTTTTTTTTTGAATAAATATATAAATATAGAAAAATATTTATGATGTGCATAGAAGGTAAAGTATGCCTTGAACTTTGATAAAAATGCACAAACTGCTAGTAAGGAACTATTTCAGAAATTTTCTTGGAGCCCTTCCAATACATCGATTATTTAATTGCACATCAACAAATGAATATGAGAAAAGTCTTTAGCCGAAACAGAATGGGAAAAGTTGATTCTTCTTATTTTTTTTTTTTTTCGCTTTTCTTCAGCAATTATAGTAAAATGAAATTTATAGATAACGAATAATTGGCGCCGCTAACTAAATGGCTCTATTAAGTAATTTAGGACAGGATCATTCGCATTTCTTTTGTAAAATGATGGCGTTATGTTTGTAAGACATTGTTTCCATAATAACGTTTGTTCCAAGTATCATAACTGCAAGAATTATTGAAAAACAATTGGCATTGCAATGCATTTAAAATCAATTACTGCACATCTGAGAAACATATCGGTCCAAATCTGTTGTATTATAATTTTATTGTTTACCATAATTATTGAAAATGCATCCTTATTCAAATAATTTCACTTAGGGAATATATTCCTTTAAAAGACGAATCGTTATTCATTTGGATATTTTCATCTAAATATTATTATTATAAAAATGACTAATAAGTTTGATAATATAATTCTACTAGATATTTTAGATACAATATTACTAACTTAAGTTGAATATTCAAGGACTACTATATCCTAATCTGTTCTTAACGAAATATTAGCTTATGACAATATCTCTTACAAAATAATAGTTTAATCTCCGTACTATTGGCGAGGAGACGGAAGCCCGGTAAATTTAAATGAAAGCAAATTTACAGTATTATTCATCAGAAGTTTAGCAAATAATAATTTAACGATGTTAATAATTAATATTTCAAGAATAAGTTGAATAAACTTTTCTCATTAAAGCTATCATTAGCTATTATCAGCCTTGTACACTACTATTCGTATAGCAAACGAGATGCTTTTATCTATTCTACCTTATGCAGTATTCCATTTTGAGAAAAATCCTCGGTTTTATGTAAAGATGGTATTGTCAACGTCCTTACTCTTTCCGAGTTTTGAAGTCACTATAAATACTCGGAACGAGAAAACTTTATCTCGAATGCAATTGTGCATATAAAATAGATTATAAAATCGAAGAATCGATTCAAAATAAAATTCATTGCTTCGTAATAAATATTGCATACAGTTATATAAATTATTAATGCTTATCACGCGCTCTAATCAGTCTCAGAAAATCAAAATTTAGAATTTTCAATATTGAGCGTGACAAGTGATGATGCGGCCAACATTATTTTTATTACATAATAACTATTTTCCATGTTATAATGGTGTATTATACGATTTTTCAATGCATTATCGTTGTCCATGGTCCTTTCAACTATAACGTACGGTAATGCGAAAGAGCATTATTTGATAGATCTGACTGGAGATTAAATTGGCAAACGTATTGCAGACAACGGATGAGCGGGCATATCGCACTCGTCCGAGGGCAAAAATTTTGTTAGTCAAGAGGTACTTGGATGGAGGGGGGGGGGGCGCATCCGATAAAACGCCAAGATTATATTATATTATATATTCGGTTGTGGGGCTATTGGGAACGAATGTGAACTTGACTTGTATAATGTGCCTTGACAGATAATCCTATACCAATGTACAAAAGTTTATTTCTTTTTCGGTAAGTATAAATTCAGTAATAAATTCAGCGCCTAATTTAATTGATCGAGTTATAAGATTATGAAATTACAGTTTAGGCTTTAGATTTTCCATTAAACTCGACGTCATTTCTAGAGATTGAAAGTTTATGAGTAATTTTAGAAGTCTGTCGTTAGTTATTGAAATTTAAAAATATTTTGTATCGCTTGTTTAGTTTGTGTTTGTAGTTGTTTGTTTATATATATATATATATATATATATATATAGGGAGAGAGAGAGAGAGAGACATTGCGTGTAAGTATAAGCGAGTTGGCTGGTTTAATTCGAACTTTTAACCCATGCTTAAATATCTTTGTCTAAATATTAAACTGAATTAAACGAGCATTATTTTACCCATAATCATCAAGGCCTACGGGAGTAGCCAATAATACGAGTTCAAAACTCATAATTTTTGTATCGTTTTAAATTCAATATACAATAGCAATACAAGTATTATTAAGTTTTAGTTGTGTCGCATCCCTATAATATAAAAACTTAAAGAAATATATGTGGAAGGGAGCCTTGAAGTTTCAAATAGATGTCATAAAGATAATAAGATTTGATTTCTTACTTATGAATAATACATGTAACGATATCTTGGAAACTTGATATTATAAATTGATATTACTTAAATAAATGTAAAGGTATTGTTGGTTTTTCTTTTATTCCGATACTGATACTTCAAATAATATAGAAATTATTCTAATTCATAATAATCTTAAGATTTTATTGAAAAAACTTAGAAAAATTGTGTTTTATAGTTTAAAAATATTTGACTTTTCATCCGTCTATTTATATACAATATTTTTACCGTTTCATTGAATTTTCAATTTTGAATTTCGAATCATACTCATGCTCATGTTCGTTTTACGTTAAATTTGAAAATTTAAGTCTTCATAATACAGTATTTACTTTACTACACAGTAAGCATAGTGTGCGAGTATGCGTGACTGTTGAACTAAAACTCTGTGCAAATATAGTAATTTACTTTTCACGAATTTATATCTGCTTTTTCCAACTAAATGCATTTTGTCGATGCACGTCATAAATTCTATAAATTCTGCTGATACAAACTAGACACTGAGTAATATACAATATCTCTAATATAAAGATATATTTATTTATTTTAAGCTCTACCACCTCTCTAGATCTATATTAAAGTTTCAGAATACATTATGTAATAGGAACTTTGATTAATATAAGCTCCCGTGCATATCAAAGAAGTATCGCAACTTAAATAAGGTTTTCGCTATTTGAAAATCTATATAATTTACTTATTAATTTTAATAGCATTAATTCGAACAATAAATGAAAATCTGAAGTCTTGAATTTCAACTTTCGCAGCTTTTTATCAGCTCCAAATATACGGACAAAAGTAATATTTACGTGTTATAAAAAGCAGACTTTGAAATTAATCTTATGCACGTATGCCGGACATTTAATAAATAAAGCGAACGTGAGCCAAATGGCACTTTTTAAAAGCTCTCCCAACTCAAAACACGCACAAGAAAACGAGCAATTAGTGGTAAAGTGTCGCGGCACTGCCTCGTGCTCGCACACCAATGTTCCCTGTCAATGCGAGGCCGAATATCGATATTGATAAGAGATTCACGGATACAGGGAGTTCACCACCCGCTCGTATAGCATTTCGATTTGCGTAAGGGGTTAACTGTCGAGGACGATTAATACGCGGTGGCGGCCAGGCCGCATGACTCGCGAATTTGTGGCGGTTACGCGCCCAAACGATTAAACGATCGTCCTGAGAGTCGGGATTTTGATGTACGCGGGGGCGTGGTAATGCTCCTCTAATAGTATCCCCGAGATACTCCCTATGTATTCCCTATGTATTCCCTATGTATCCCCTATGTATCCCCTATGTATCCCCTATGTATCCCCTATGTATCCCCTATGTATCCCCTATGTATCCCCTATGTATCCCCTATGTATCCCCTATGTATCCCCTATGTATCCCCTATGTATCCCCTATGTATCCCCTATGTATCCCCTATGTATCCCCTATGTATCCCCTATGTATCCCCTATGTATCCCCTATGTATCCCCTATGTATCCCCTATGTATCCCCTATGTATCCCCTATGTATCCCCTATGTATCCCCTATGTATCCCCTATGTATCCCCTATGTATCCCCTATGTATCCCCTATGTATCCCCTATGTATCCCCTATGTATCCCCTATGTATCCCCTATGTATCCCCTATGTATCCCCTATGTATCCCCTATGTATCCCCTATGTATCCCCTATGTATCCCCTATGTATCCCCTATGTATCCCCTATGTATCCCCTATGTATCCCCTATGTATCCCCTATGTATCCCCTATGTATCCCCTATGTATCCCCTATGTATCCCCTATGTATCCCCTATGTATCCCCTATGTATTCCCTATGTATCCCCTATGTATCCCCTATGTATTCCCCGATGTATTCCCTATGTATTCCCTATGTATTCCCTACCGCATCTCGACCAACGAGCGATATTTGTCGCTGGCTCGCAACTTTTCCATTTCTCGCTGTTTTTCACATTTTTCTTTATGCCTCGCCCGTGGGGAATGCCGAGCCACTTGC